>NC_053036.3:470048606-470348610 GCF_002575655.3 Aegilops tauschii subsp. strangulata | reverse complement strand
GTGAAACCCTAGCAATCTCGGAGCCACCAAACTGTGACTCGGTCTCACCGAGTTCACTAGTTTAGACTCCAAAAGTTGCTTTGGTATCACCGAGTTTAACAAATCGGTAGCTCCGAAATGATTTCTCTGGAGAACTAAAAGTAAGTTTTTCACTCATCTATTTTGCAAAAACTCTGCACTTTGTGATGCTCATCCACTCTATCTCATCTATACCTATTCACAGGGTCTGCTGTCAGCTTGCTTGCCAGAATGTCTGACCAGAGTGATAGCCAGAACAAATCAAAAGAGCAAGTGCACATGAGTGAGGGAACTAGTCCCTCAAGCAACTATGATGATGGCAGCAGGAGCACTCCAAGAAATTTGCCCAAGGCAGCCACCAGAACAAGGAAGAAGAGAACCCTAGACTCTGAGGATGAGGACTATGTGGCTACTGAGGAGGAAGTGAGCTCCAAGAAGAAAGTCCTGAAGAAGGAATATGGTACTGCTACTGCAACAAAGCCTGGTTTGCACAAGAAGGCACCTGCTAGGAGAGTTCCAATGTCTAAGGCCAGGGCCTCCACTCAGGAACCTCCCAAATCAAGTGGAGGAGAGGCTGCTGGTGAAGATAAGAAAAAGAAGGAGAGAAAGAGAGGAAGATGGTGCAAGAAGGTGGACCCCATGGCAGAATTTGAGAGACACTCATCAGATGAAGAAGATGAAGAAGAAGAAGAGGATGCTGCACCAGCAACCAAGTCCCAAAAGATGATGGGGGATGCAATTAAGTCAGGGGGTGCTGCTTCAAAGCTCAAGACTGCCCCCAAGGCTGCTTCTCAAGCTCAAAAGACTTCTAAGCCCAAGAGGAGCACTAGGAACATTCCAGCTGCAGAGAAGAACAAGGCCCTAGTGTCAGAGATGGAAGAAGAAGATGCTGAAGCCCAAGTGCTAAGGAAGCTGAAATCAAAGATACCAAACCATGATGACACCCATCCAGTGGCAGAGGATATGAGCATCAGGAAGGATGCAGGTCTGAGACTTTGGAGACAAAGTGACCCCTATGCTGTGAGAAGGAAGACTGCTGTGGACTATAGGTTCCACACCAAAGAACAAAAAGATTTCTATGAAACCATTCTGCTGGACAAGAAGCCTATAGTCTGTGATATGAAGTGGGCTGATTGGGAGTACATTGATGAGAATGAAGATCACTTCCCAGGTGTACATGAGAGCTTCAGAGATTGTGGAGTTCATAAGTTTGTGGGACAAAAGTTGATAAAGTGGAATGATGAACTCATCATGCAATTCTACTCCACTCCTCATTTTTATCCAGATGGTAGGATTGTATGGATGTCTGAAGGTACAAGGTACCAGTCAACTGTTGATGAGTGGGCTAAGTTGATAAATGCCCCTGAAGAGCATGAAAATGACTTGGATGTCTATGCCAAAAAGAAGAAAGACCACAACTCTATGGCCAATATGTACAAAGAGATCCCAGACAAAGCTTTGGATACACATAGATTTGGATATTTTCATTACTTGTTTTCTGGTCTAGCCACAATAAACACAATACTGAGGCATACATTGTTGCCCAAATCTGGAGATCACAAGATGATCAGAGGCCATTCAATCAACATGCTACAGATATTTGATGTGCCTCAGAAATTTAAGGTCATGAGCCTGATTGTTGAAACAATCAAAAGGACAGCAGCAAATTAGAAGAGATTTTGTGGGTATGCTCCACATATTCAGGTGCTCATCAACTCCAAGATGGGCACATGCACATATTTATTGGACAAGGAGCATTTACCTTTGAGACCGGAATTTGAGGATAACACAGTTGTGATGAATGAAGAGGATCCCACATCAGTGCAAGCACAAGAGAAGAGAGAGAAGGAAAGGGCAGAGAAAGCTGCAAAGATGCCAAGTGTTGAGGAGGCATCTCAAGTGTACTTAAAGTCAAAACAAGATCAGCTTGCATATCTAATTCAAGCAAATTTGAGGATAGAGAAGGGCTTGGCCACCCTAACTCAAAATCGGGAGAGCTTGGAGAGGATCATTGAGACCAAGTTCTATGATCTTGATCTGAAAGTAACTGAGATACAGACTGCTGTTGAACAGCTCCAAGAGGAAGCAGAGGAGAGGAAAGGGAAGGCTACCACAGAAGATCAAGCCTAGAGAGATGCATAGCACTATGCATTTTCGAACTTTTTGGTAACTTGTTGCCAAAGGGGGAGAAATGTATAGATCATAGGCTTTGAGAGAGAGTGTTTTGCTTCTTTGTCTCTCTTGCTATTTTGTTGATACTTTTGTGTGTGCTCGTTTAATACTCTTTATGTCTGTGTGTGAGATACTTGTATGATCATGTGTTTGATCATATCATACTTTAATGTTTGCTTGGATGATATTATCTGTTATATCCCATATATGATCAATCACTTTGCTTGGTGATGAGTGCATGTTTTTTAACTTCTATCATTTTGAGCGCTACATCAAGATGTATGTGAAATGGAAGAGTAACCCATCATCCTAATCGATTGTGCATTTGCATTCAAAAGCAAATTTTAAATAATGCACAAATTTAGGGGGAGCTCTTACTTATCACATACTTCTCAAAGCGACAATGTATTTTAAATCTTATAATATTTGTCGAAGCTTTGATCTATATGTTGTCATCAATTACCATAAAGGGGGCGATCGAAAGTGCAACTATCCCTGGGTGGTTTTGGTAATTACTAACAACATATAGCTCATTGAACTAATGCTACTTCAAGATGATTATTTCAGGAAGTTCAATGATTGGCATGGCATGGATTAGAAATGTGGACCCCTCAAAATGCTAAGGACACACATTGGCTCAAACTCAAGACTCTACATTTTCATTTTAGTGATTGTCGTGGAATTGTCACAGCAGATGTCCTCGAGCTAGGACTTAGTCGTGGAGGCATCGCTGCTAGGAAGCTTGAAGGGGTTAAGCGGGACAAGGAACACGAGGGTTTATACTGGTTCGGCCCCTTACGGTGAAGGTAAAAGCCTATGTCGAGTTGAGGTGGTATTGATTAGGGTTTCAATGACCAGGGAGCTTAATTGCTATGCCTGGCTTTCGATGAGATCTTACTTGTCCCTGAACCGCTGCCGGGTCGTCCCTTTATATAGGGAGGCTGATGCCCAGCAGCTCTCAGAGTCCCGGCCGGCTCATAAGAGTGTCCGGCTCGGACTCTCAACTATTCTTGCCTTACACTACAAGTTCTAGCATGATAATGATTGTAACTACGGGCCTTAAGCCATATCCGGGTCTTAAGCCCATCTTTGGTCCACCGTCTTCAAGCTTGGCGCCGGGCCTCTGGCAATGACCATATGAATAACCCGGCCCCTCCTGGCGGGTGACTCTAAGGTCTATATCCTCAACATTAGGCCCCAGATTGATTTGAGCCGGCTCATGTCAATCTTCAATTCTCTCGACAGAAAAAATCTCCGGCTTACCATTTGTGTGAAGGCCATAACCCGGTGTGACGTCATTCTCTGGACTCCGGGTAATCCGCCGTGACGTCATCTTCCATTAAGCCCGTTTTTTACTCCGCCAGATCCGCAACGGATCTTATCTTTACTGTCATCCCAAAAATCGAGGCTTTCGTGGTGAGATAACCACGCCGTGGTCTCCTCGTTTTTCGCGCCCACTTATGAGCTTGCCCTTATAAATAGGCCGGTCCGACGGGCCTTTCTCACTCTCCCTCCTCTGTCGTCTCCTTCCTCTCACTGTTCCCGTGCTGCTCGAGCTCCGCCGCCGTCGCCGCCGCGGGTCTTCTCGTCGTCACCAGCTCAGGCCGCTGCATCACCCTGATTTGACCAGAGAAACGCGACGACCTCCGCGACTCCCCAGCCCTTGTAAGTCCTGGCTGCCTTATAGAACAGATCTGCAGTAGGGCTCGAGCAGTTCGTCCGTGTTCTTCGCCGTCACCCACAAGCTCCGGTAGTTTTCTTTTTTACTGCTCCTTTTTGATCTTAGCCCATATGGAACCACTGCGGTAGATGTTTTAGTACCCATTTCAAACACAAGTAGACTTCTTTTCACTGCATAAAGGCCTCGTTCGAGCTCAAGAACTCCCTCGCGTCTATTTCTAGGTCTAGAAACTTTTCTTTTGCCTGACCATTTTGATCCAAAATATTTACCGCAATGTGTGAAACCTGTTTTCACCATACTTAGTAAAAAAGACTGCTCTCACTGAGTCATGGCGGTTTACATTTCCGGCTTAAAGAAAACACGCGCCGTAGAACCTTCCGACTTAAAGGAGACCACGTGCCATAGAATTTTCCGGCTCATCTGCGATAAGGCCGTAGACAATCGAATTACTCTCAATACCTTGGGCGGCTTAAATAACCTGGTGCACTTAGATATATGTCATTAGTCCCCTTCGTAAGCCGCCACCTATCATTGAACTATAATTTTCCTCCGGCTTATAATTAAACCGGACATTTCCTTTTATCATAGGCTGCCGACTTTCATCATGCCTCCCAAAGCTCCTAAAGCCTCCATCACTTGCAATTGGATGAGGTCCAATGTCACCAATGAGACCTTAGCGGATTTTGTCAAGGCAGGCTACCTGCCCAAGAAGGACATCATGTCCTACCGTGCCCCCGACCCATCAGAGGAGAGACCACATCCGAGGGACGGGGAGGTGGTCATTTTTGCATATCACATGAGCCGGGGCTTCGCACCGCCCGGCTCAAAGTTTTTTAGAGATGTGCTGAACTTCTTTGACCTGCGGCCACAAGATATAGGACCCAACTCGGTGTCCAACATCTGCAACTTCCAAGTGTTCTGCGAGGTCTATCTTCGAGAGGAACCCAGTCTGCTGCTCTTCAGAGAGCTCTTCTACTTAAACCGTCAGAATGAGTGCGCCAATGGGCCAAGTTTGGAGCTAGGTGGCATCTCCATTCAGCGGCGGAGGGACTGCCTTTTCCCTTACGCAGAGCCGCCAAGCCACCCCAAAGACTGGAATCTGACGTGGTTCTACTGCCAAGACACGTCGCCGGCTGATGAGAGTCCGTTGCCCGGCTTTCGCCCCTCGCGTCTGGAGCCAACACACCCACTGTCAGACAAGCTGACTCAAGCGGAGCGCCAACCTCTGCTCCCCACCATAAACAAGATCAAGGCTCTCCTGGGTAATGGTCTCAACGGAATCGATCTAGTCCGGGTCTGGATCTCCTGGCGGGTGATCCCATTGAGCCGTCGCCCCGGCTTAATGTGCGAGTACACGGGCCGAAAGGATGACCCCCAGAGACACAGCCGCAACGATCTTCCTGAAGATGTTGCAGAGGATATGACCAAGGCTCTATTGAACGAGAGCCTGGCAGATTGCGGGAGGACCGGGTTAGCCCCCTTCTGCAAGACCAACCCAGCCCCAGCGGTAAGCCGCTGATGTGAACATCTTATCTTCTTCTGTCTATAACTTTCATATGAATCGTTTTAAGAAATCATCATTGTATTTTTCAGGCTGATGACAAGTTCTGGCGGGTCAAAATGACCATGAGGCGGCCAAGAAGGCCAGAAAGGCGAAGAAAGCCGCCAAGAAAACCGCTCCCCGTAAGAAGGGAAGTAGGCCAACTGCTTCGGAGCTGATGCAACTAAGCGACAGCTCCGAGTCAGAGGTAACCCCTGAACCTGTAAGCTCTTTGTTTATGTTTATTGCGTATTTCTGTCCGCCTTACCAACACTTGTTCATCAACAGGATGACACCGGAGCCAGTAACCCGGTGGTTGAAGAGGTAATGTCACTTTCCTCCGACTCGGAGCCCTTACCAAGGCTGAAAGTCCGAAGGGTAACCCGGAAAGTACGCTTTTCACATCCTTTAGCTTATCAAGATCCTCAATTTATTTTGAAGCGAAAGGTTCATGAGAGCCGGCGTCACACCCGGACCAACAAGGACGCCGACCTCTCCTCCGGGTTACCTGACGCGTCGAGGAAGCGCCGAAATGAGGTTATCTCCCACTTGTTCCCTTTTCATCCTTTGGCGGGTGTTATACGTCAGCCACTCAATTCTTCTGACTCAAATTATCAGGAAACTTCCCCCTCTTCTGGCAACTCTATGCAGTCAAGCCTGCCGGCTTTCAAGACCGTGCCCGGGTAATGATAACCATCTCAAGTTTGTACTTTGTCTTTACTCACACTATCATGCTTAACTTTTCTGTCCTTTCAGTGCCCAGGCCAAGCTCACCAAGAGGGCGAAGAAAACCAAGCCGGTCGAAGAGCCGGATTTGCCTGAGCCGGAAGCAGCAGATCAAGAACCGCCAGCTGCCTCCGCTCCGGAAGCCACCGCTCCAACCAACAAGGCAACTGCAGAAACTTCTGCTAACCGGAGGCCTCCGGCTCAGCTCAACCAGCAGATGATCCGGACGTGGTAATCACTCGGACGGAATTTGTTGAGTCGGGGAGACCTACCGCGCTGGCCAAGTGCTCCGCCAAGGGGGAGTTGCTACAGCCCCGCCGGGTTAATCTGGACCTCTCCGACTACGCCAACCTGAGCATCGGAGAGCTCGTCTCCGGCTACGTCAGTCAAGTGCACAAGAGCCGGGATGCAGAGATTGCCATGGTGAACCAGATCCAGCAGAAATCTGAGGTATTATTCTTCTGTCCTCTGACTTACTGCATAGTTACCTTTACCAAGCTTGCCCCCAAGCCGACGACTTATGATTGAGTATGTTGTAGATTTTAAGTTCCGGCTTACTCTCTTGAACCGGCAAGTTGTAGATAGAAACGTTAGATAGGCATTAGCCCCCAAGTGCGAAGTGTCTTTGCGTGGAAAACGCTTGGGACTTTAAATTTGTATAATAACTGTTCATGCTATAACCCGGAAATTTATGCAGGCTACTGGCAAGAAGTTTGAGGCTGATATCTCTGATCTCAAGAACCGGCTGAAGATGCAAGAAATGGAGACCCGGAAGGCAAATGCCAAATTTGTATCCAGCATCGCCGCGCAAGAAAAGCTGAAGACGGAGTTTGACGCTGAACGGAAGGCTTGGGCCGAAGAAAAGGCCGCGCTGGTGACCCGGGCTGAACAGGCGGAGGGCTCTCTCCGAGAAGACCGCCGAACTCTCCGGCCAAAAGCGCCAAGTGTCCCAGATGGTGGCCGCAATCTTCGATAATTCATCTCACCGGCTTTCATCAAGTTTTAGAATCTTTATATCTCATAACTCATCCTTATCGGCGGCTTATCTGATTTTGTTAAACAGGTCCTAGAAGTGCCAACCTCAACCAGAGTGTGGTAACCAAGCTAAAGGCCGTGTACACCCTGGTGGAGCAACTCTACACCGGGTCACAGCGTGCCTTAGCTGTGGTGGCCCTATCCAACGAGGTGCCGACTCACCTGGCGGAAGTGCTTCGCCGGCTCGCCGTTCTGCCGCAACGTATCCAAGAGCTGCGACGGGCCTCTGCAAGAGCCGGAGCGATCGCCGCGCTGAGCCGGGCCAAGGCTTTCCTCCCCGAGTTAGACCCGGCGGACATCGCCCTCGGCTACCCAAGTCTGAAGGAAGATGGCACGGCTTTCGACCAAAGAGACTTTGCCGCCTGCGTGAAGGTCGTGCGCCCGGTGGCCACTCTTATCGGAAACGACACAGATCTGACCAAGTACCAGCCAGGTTACAATGCGGAAAATCAGAGGATCCCGACCCCTCGCTATGAAGCCCTGAGTTTAATCCCGCCGGCTCGTCAGCACACCTTCGCCCCGGAGATTAACCCGGCCGGGTTAATTGACGAGGAAGCCCAATTCGAAGCTCTGAGCGGCATCGACTGGAAGTCGTCGACTTTCCAGACCTTGGGAACAGCTGGAGGAGAAGAGAGGGACGAACCGGAGACTTCAACCCAGCAAGCGTTGTAACTCTGCTGGCGGTTTATCAAACAATGCCTCACCCTTTTCGACTCAACGAGTCTTGTAATAGAGTAGGATCAATACTTTAACTGGGCCGTGCCATCGTGCACGCATTTGAATGCTGAAGTCTATTGAAATTGTCTTCCTTATATTCCTCCGGGTCGTAATCAAGCATTTATTTTCCTTAAGCTCAAAATAGTTGCCTTCGACTATCCTGCATAGGACAAATCACAAGTCTCTAGGCGGCTTACCGCGCTGAGAATCATAGGTTTAAGATATATAACCCGGATATGAATTTAAAAAAGACTGGTCCTCAAGTATGTCCTTAATACAGCCGTAATAACACACTTAGCGGTCTGCAAGCATACTTCCGGTTTAGATAACCCAGATAATAAGGTTGGTACCTTAATACCGATTTACCTGTCTTAATAGTGAACACTATAAATCAATGTTAAGCCGGCAAAGTGAAACCCGGCTGTACACACTTTGAAATAATCAGAAGAAACTTTACGATAAAGCCGAAGAACTTAGGGGCCTCCGGTTCGAATACGACCAGAGATCCGGCCCAAAGGGGTTATGCTCAGATTCGAATGCGATCATATAGCCCCCAGTGGGTGTGGCGATGCCAATCAAGAGGGTACCGACAGCTATGTTCTCTTTGGTTCGAATACGACCCATGTTTGAACAGGAAGCCCCCAAATGACCCTAAGAATTGTTTAACGACGCTGATTCGAATACGATCCACGTTGGTTCTCAAAGGGGTTAAACTAAGATTCAAATATGATCAAAGAAAATTCCCCAATGAGCTCGGCACTTTGCCAATCAAATGGGTATCGACAGCTATGTTCTCTTTGGTTCGAATACGACCTATGTTTGAACAGGAAGCCCCCAAGTGACTTTATTGCCTACGGCTAGATTCGAATACGATCATAAGCCGGATCCTCCTTCAAGTTATCATGTAATCTTGCAATGAAAACAACACGTGCACATTTGGAGGAGAAAAAAGGACAGAGGTCCTGCTTTATTACTTATCATAATATATACATGGCTTAGAGAAATATGTACATTATGACAGCCGGTGGCTCAAGTGTAGTAAGGCCGAAGCTGAGCTATGTTCCACGGCCGACGGGTTTCTTCCTCCGACTTACGTGAATCTTTGTGCTCCCGAATGTCAATGAGGTAATACGACCCGTTGTGCAAATTCTTGCTGACCACAAAGGGTCCTTCCCAAGGCGGGGATAACTTGTGTGCATCTGTTTGATCTTGGATGAGCCGGAGCACGAGATCACCTTCCTGGAGGACCCGGGATTTAACCTGGCGACTATGAAAACGACGCAGGTCTTGTTGGTAAATCGCTGAGCGGGCTGCTGCCACATCACGCTGTTCGTCCAATAAGTCAAGAGCATCTTGGCGTGCTTGCTCATTATCCGCCTCAACATAAGCCGCCACTCGAGGCGAGTCATGACGGATGTCACTGGGGAGGACTGCTTCTGCCCCATAAACCATGAAGAAAGGCGTAAAACCTGTAGACCTGTTAGGAGTAGTGTTGATGCTCCATAACACGGAGGGCAACTCCTCCACCCAACAACCCGGCGTCCGTTGCAAAGGGACCAAAAGCCGGGGCTTGATGCCCTTCAGAATCTCCTGATTAGCTCTCTCAGCTTGACCATTGGATTGAGGATGAGCAACTGAGGAAACATCAAGTCGGATATGCTCTCGTTGACAAAACTCTTCCATGGCGCCTTTGGATAGATTGGTGCCATTGTCAGTTATAATGCTGTGCGGAAAGCCAAAGCGAAAAATCACCTTTTTCATAAATTGAACCGCCGTGGCTACATCGCACTTGCTAACTGGTTCAGCTTCAACCCAGTTGGTAAATTTGTCAACTGCCACCAAGAGGTGGGTCTTCTTATCCTTGGACCTTTTTAAAGGCCCAACCATATCAAGCCCCCAGACCGCAAAGGGCCAAGTAATTGGGATCTTTCTCAGCTCCTGAGCCGGCACATGAGCCCGTCGTGAGAACCTTTGGCAACCATCACATTTACTGACCAAGTCTTCCGCATCAGCATGAGCCGTCAGCCAATAAAAACCATGACGAAAAGCCTTGGCCACAAGAGATTTTGAGCCGGCGTGATGGCCACAATCCTCTTCATAAATCTCACACAAGATCTCTTGACCTTCCTCAGGGGAGACACAACGCTGGAAAGCTCCCGTAACACTGCGATGATGCAACTCACCATTGATAACGATCATGGACTTAGCCCGCCGGGTTATTTGTCTGGCCAAAGTTTCATCCTCCGGCAACTCTCCCCGGGTTATGTAAGCCAGATAGGGCATTGTCCAGTCCGGTATGATATGGAGAGCCGCCACCAATCGTGCCTCTGGGTCAGGGACAGCCAAGTCTTCCTCTGTAGGCAACCTAACAGAAGGGCTATATAGGACATCCAGGAAAGTATTAGGTGGCACCGGCTTTCGCTGAGAGCCCAGCCGGCTTAGGGCATCAGCCGCCTCATTCTTCCTGCTATCAATGTGCTCTACTTGGTAGCCCTGAAAATGCCCAGCAATGGCATCAACTTCGCGGCGATAAGCCGCCATGAGAGGGTCCTTAGAGTCCCACTTGCCTGACACTTGCTGAGCCACCAAGTCTGAGTCACCGGAACACCTTACCCGGCTCAAGCTCATCTCCTTGGCCATCCGAAGACCGTGGAGCAAGGCCTCGTACTCAGCTGCGTTGTTAGTGCAAGGAAACATCAACTGTAGCACATAATGGAACTTGTCACCTTTAGGGGAAGCCAACACGACTCCAGCCCCCGAGCCCTCCAACTGCCTGGACCCATCAAAGTGTATAGTCCAGTATGTGTTATCCTGCTTTTGCTCGGGCACTTGTGACTCTGTCCAATCATTGATGAAATCCACCAAGGCCTGAGACTTAACAGCGGTGCGTGGCACGTATTTCAGACCATGGGGTCCGAGCACTATAGCCCACTTAGCCACTTTCCCTGTGGCCTCTCTGTTTTGAATGATATCACCAAGAGGGGCAGAACTGACCACAGTTATAGGATGACCCTGGAAATAATGCTTAAGTTTCTGGCTTGCCATGAACACACCATAAACAAGCTTCTGCCAATGTGGATACCGCTGTTTGGACTCGATAAGCACTTCGCTGACATAGTAAACTGGCCGCTGAACCGGATGCTCCTTACCCTCCTCCTTGCGCTCCACCACCATAGCCACACCGACGGCTCGTGTGTTCGCCGCCACATATAATAACAAGGGCTCCTTATCAATCGGAGCAGCAAGGACTGGGGACTCTGCCAGCTGCTTCTTCAAATCCTCAAAGGCAGTATTAGCTGCATCATTCCAGACAAAGTTATCGATTTTCTTCATTAACTGATATAATGGCATGGCCTTCTCACCCAAATGGCTTATAAACCGGCTTAACACAGCGATGCGACCCGCCAAGCGCTGAACATCATTTATACACGCCGGTTTAGCCAGGGAGGTGATGGCCTTGATCTTCTCCGGGTTAGCTTCAATGCCTCTGTCAGAAACCAAGAAACCCAAGAGTTTGCCTGCAGGAACGCCAAAAACGCACTTGGCCGGGTTAAGCATCATCTTGTAAATCCAGAGATTATCAAAGGTTTCCCTCAAATCATCTATCAGGGTTTCCTCCTTTATAGATTTAACCACAATATCGTCCACGTAAGCATGAACATTGCGCCCAATCTGGTTATGAAGACAGTTCTGCACGCAACGCTGATAAGTCGCCTGTGCACACTTGAGTCCAAAGGGCATAGATACATAGCAGAAGGCACCAAAGGGAGTGATGAACGCCGTCTTCTCCTGGTCCTTAACTGCCATTTTAATCTGATGATATCCAGAATAAGCATCCAAGAAACTTAAACGCGCACAACCTGCCGTGGCATCAATAATTTGATCAATACGGGGGAGGGCAAAAGGATCAGCCGGACACGCCTTGTTTAAGTCCGTGTAGTCCACGCACATCCGCCAAGTGCCGTTCTTCTTGAGCACGAGCACCGGGTTAGCTAACCACTCTGGGTGAAAGACTTCAACAATAAACCCGGCCGCCAAGAGCCGGACCACCTCTTCACCAATAGCTTTCCGCCTCTCCTCATTTAACCGCCGAAGGAACTGCCTGACCTGCTTAAATTTCGGATCAACATTGAGAGTGTGCTCAGCGAGTTCTCTAGGTACACCTGGCATGTCAGAAGGTTTCCATGCGAAGATGTCCCTATTCTCACGGATGAACTCGATGAGCGCGCTTTCCTATTTTGGATCCAGATTGGCACTGATGCTAAACTGCTGAGATGAATCTCCTGGAACGAAATCAACAAGTTTAGTCTCATCAGCCGACTTAAATTTCATTGCCGGCTCATGCTCCGTAGTCGGCTTTTTCAGAGAGGTCATATCTGTTGGGTCAACGTTGTCTTTGTAAAACTTCAACTCTTCTGTTGCACAAACAGATTCTGCATAAGCTGCATCGCCTTCCTCACATTCCAAGGCCACCTTGCGGCTGCTGTGAACCGTAATGGTCCCATTATGACCCGGCATCTTGAGCTGTAAATATATGTAACACGGCCGTGCCATCAACTTGGCGTAAGCCGGCCGCCCGAATATGGCATGGTACGGACTTCTTATCTTAACCACTTCAAAGGTCAATTTTTCCACCCTGTAGTTGTTCTCATCTCCAAAGGCCATTTCCAACTCGATCTTGCCGACTGGATAAGCCGACTTACCAGGTACCACACCATGGAAAATAGTGTTCGATTGGCTGAGATTCTTGTCAATCAACCCCATACGACGAAATGTCTCATAATAGAGGATGTTGATGCTGCTGCCTCCATCCATGAGCACCTTAGTGAACTTATATCCTCCCACCTGAGGAGCCACCACCAGGGCCAAGTGACCTGGATTATCCAGCCGGGAAGGGTGATCCTCCCTACTCCAAACTATAGGCTGCTCAGACCACCGTAAGTAGCGTGGAACCGCCGGCTCAACAGTATTCACAGCCCTCTTATGAAGCTTCTGGTCTCGCTTACACAGACTGGTGGTAAACACATGATACTGTCCACCGCTAAGCTGCTTTGGATTGGTCTGATAAACTCCCTGCTGCTGTTGATGACCCTGGCCAGGCTGCTGATTAAAGCCCCCTTGACCGTTCTGAGGATTAGAATTTGAGCCGCCGCCCGGGCCATGAAAGCCGCCTGCGCCTGAGCCGCCGCCCGGGCCATTGTAATTCTTAAAAGCCTTCATGATTGCACAATCCTTCCATAGATGAGTCGCTGGCTTCTCTCTAGAGCCATGCCTTGGACAAGGCTCATTCAGTAGCTGCTCCAGCGTCGGGCCTGACCCGCCGCCTCGGGGAGGGGGCCTCCCCTTACGTCGCTGGTTATTACCTTGTGAGCTGGCGTTGGCCACAAACTCTAGGCTGCCATCGGCCTTGCGCTTGCCTCCTCCTTGGTTCCCCGGGTTATGCTGAGGACCCTTGCCATTGCCGTTCTTCTTTCCCTTCCCTGTCCTTTCATCATCTGAAGCGGGGTCCTTGGTACCATCAGAATCGGCGTACTTGACAAGAGCTGCCATCAGTGTACCCATATCATTGCAGTCGCGCTTAAGCCGCCCGAGTTTCATCTTCAGGGGCACAAAACGACAATTCTGCTCCAACATTAAGACTGCAGAGCCGGCGTCCATCTTATCTGAGGAATGTATTATCTCCTTAACCCGGCGAACCCAATGTGTCGTAGACTCACCCTCCTGCTGCTTGCACTTAGTCAAATCCACAATTGACATAGACTGCCTACAGGTATCCTTGAAGTTTTGGATGAACCGGGCTTTCAGCTCAGCCCAAGACCCAATGGAATTCGGTGGTAGCCCTTTCAGCCAAGTGCGGGCAGTCCCATCTAACATCATGGTGAAGTACTTAGCCATGGCCGCATCACTGACCTCCAGCAGTTCCATAGCCATCTCATAACTCTCGACCCAGGCCGCAGGTTGTAAGTCTGCCGTGTAATTAGGCACCTTCCTAGGGCCTTTGAAGTCCTTGGATAGACGTTCATTGCGGATAGTTGGCACTAAACAAGGGACACCCCCAGTCCTTGTAGGGATACCCACGTCGACGGAAGTCGTCGGATAAGCCAGGGGAGTCTGGTAAGCCGTCAACTAAGGCACCTGTTCCGCCTCTTGCCGCGCTCTGTCTTGGCCTGCTGCGTGAAAGGCTCCGTTATGAGCCGGGCCATGGCCAGGGGGCGGGTCATGGCGTCGGACGTTACTTGAGCCGGTCGCCGAGACCATGTGCCTGCTGTAACTCGGGCTCCGGCCTGGCCGAGGGGTCGAGTGGATCCTGTCCTGGCTGTAGGAGTACGCCTCTTGCTGCGCCAGTGCTGTCCGAAGGAGTTCCCTGACCCGGCGGGTTTCAATAGCCGTCGGAGAGTCGCCGTCAACCGGGAGAGCCGCCAGCCGTGCCGCAGCGGCGACGATGTTCTCCAGCGGGTTATTATAATGACCCGGGGGTATTGGCACGTACTGAGGCGGGGCAGGGGGCATCTGGGGAGGCCCCATCACTTGTGGCTGAATAAGGGTCCCAGACCCGGGCACTATGACCCCTGGCGGGTTACTAGACCCTGCACCTGGCGTGTTGAAGAGGTTGCGTGGATCGTAAACCGGAGGGAGTCGAGATTGGTCCTTTTGATGCCTCCTTCTCAGGACCTCATTGGACGCGTTTTGATCCATCGTGAGCCGGAAGGACTGCGCTTGAATCAACTAGGTTTGGGCGTCGAGAGCCGCCCTTTCCGTAGCCATCCTGATCCCTTCTGCTGCCAGATCCTCCTTAGCTTTCACTAGATCCAACTTCAACTGTGCCACCTCTGCATCATGCTGAGCTTGATCTGCTGGGTCAACCGTGGTGGTCAACAGGGCCGTCATCTTATCCGTGAGATCCATTAGCACCTGAGCCGGCGAGGGCACCGGGTTTCCCGCTCCAGCAGCAAGGTTCTGAACAGGCTGTGCGCCGGCCATAAAGACTCCAACCTGATTTGGCGGCTCCAACGGGTCCGGAATACTGTCTCCATCGGAACAACCCATGAGCCTGCCATCTTGAAGTTGATACAACGAGTCTGACTCATCGGTGGCCGACTCGCCGTCAGAGCCGGCGGCCGTCTCATCACCAGATCTAGATCGATCAGAGAGTCCTCCATGGATACATCCCACAAAAGCATGCCTTAAGGCAGGCCGGGCCCGGGCGGGTCGTGCACGCTGAGCCGTATCGATGAGATCGGCGTAGAGATCCGGCTCAGGGCCCGGCTCACCAATCTTGCCAATGAAAACATGAATTCCGCCGAAGGGGACCCGGTACCCGTACTCAATTGAGCCGACGTTGGGGCCCCAGTTTGCATCATCGATGTAGAGCTTGCCGCGACGACTCTTGGTCATCCGGCCCACAGCGTATCCCTTGAGCCCTTCGAAGCTGCCCTTCAAGAACTCAAATCCACCGTGCGGAGGCCCCACGGTGGGCGCCAACTGTCGTGGAATTGTCACGGCAGATGTCCTCGAGCTAGGACTTAGTCGTGGAGCCATCGCTACTAGGAAGCTTGAAGGGGTTAAGCGGGACAAGGAACACGAGGGTTTATACTGGTTCGGCCCCTTACGGTGAAGGTAAAAGCCTACGTCCAGTTGAGGTGGTATTGATTAGGGTTTCAATGACCAGGGAGCTTAATTGCTCTGCCTGGCTTTCGATGAGATCTTACTTGTCCATGAACCGCTGCCGGGTCGTCCCTTTATATAGGGAGGCTGACGCCCAGCAGCTCTCAGAGTCCCGGCCGGCTCATAAGAGTGTCCGGCCCAGACTCTCAACTATTCTTGCCTTACACTACAAGTTCTACCATGATAATGATTGTAACTACGGGCCTTAAGCCATATCCGGGTCTTAAGCCCATCTTTGGCCCACCGTCTTCAAGCTTGGCGTCGGGCCTCTGGCAATGACCATATGAATAACCCGGCCCCTCCTGGCGGGTGACTCTAAGGTCTATATCCTCAACAGTGATCCAAGATCACATTGAGTCCACAGGAAAGGCTAATACTATTAAAAGGGGATGAGGTGTTGCTTAATGGCTTGCTTGCTCAAAATGCTTAGTGATATGCTCCAAAAACCCTCAATCACTTTCTCATATCCATATATGTCCCAAACCAAAAGTCAAACTCGGCTCCACCGATTTGATCTATCCGGCGCCACGGAGTTCATTTGACATAGCCACTGCCAGAAACCCTAGTCACTTCAGTCTTACCGATAGGGATCTCGGTCTCACCGAGATGGGATTGCAAACTCTCTGTTTCCCTTCGGTACATTTCGGTCCAACCGAGATGAGCGGTCGGTCCCACCGAGTTCGCAATGCAAACTCTCTGTTTCCCTTTTCTAACGTTTCGGTCTCACCGAGATGAGCGAATCGGTCCCACCGAGTTTGCCAGACCAACTCTCTGGTTAGCTTATTACCTAAATCGGTGCCACCGAGTTTGTGTAATCGGTCTCACTGAGATTACGTTATGCCCTAACCCTAATGAAATCGGTCTCACCGAGTTGACATGTCGGTCCCACCGAAAAGCCTAACGTTCACATTTTTACGTAAATCGGTCTGACCGAGTTTTCTGATTCGGGGCCCGACCGCCGCCGCCCGCACCCGAGGGCGCTCCCGTCGCCCGCGCCCCGGGCGCCCCGCCGCCGCTCCGCCCCGCGGTCGCCCTCGCCGCCTCCTCCACTCCGCCGGCGCCACGCCCCGGAGCCGTCGTCGCCGACCCCGCCGCCGTCGCGCCGTCCGCCACCGCCTCCTCTCCCTCACCGCGCCGCCCTCGAGCCCGCCGTCGCCGACCCCCCCCCCCCCCGACCTCGCCGCCGCCTCCTCCGGCCTCCTCCTCTCCATCTCCGGCGAGGAACCCCGACGGACCTCGGTTCGCGCACCGGATCTGGATCTAGACGAGGTTGACTTCCCCCCCCCCCCGAAATTCTCTAAGTCCCTAAGTATTTTCACATTATGTGCTCATGTTCATCGCATCATATCTCATTGCATACTGCCCCATTTTGCGTGCATGATATATAGAAATGTTCGCCTCGAGATGCTCTTCATTTTGTTCCATTGTGACATGCTCGTTTGAGTTCATCTTGATGCCAAAATCTCTGGTGCAAGAGTGCTATATGATGTTTACTGCTGTTACTTATCAGAACTTGGTGATTTGTTATTTTTGTTGCAATTGATGTGTGCATTTTATGAGCATGAGATCTACAGGTGTTTTGATCTATGCCATGCCATCTTTACAGAGGTGTATGCCATTTAATTTTTTGATCTATGTGGTGACTAGCACAAGCATGCAAACTAGGCTTCGTGATGTTTCTGTTATCAGGGACTTAGGATTTTGCTGTCTGTTACTGCTGTTATTTTGTTGCCATGTATCCATGTGTCTACAGAGAGATCCATGCTCCTTTTGGTTATGTTCAGTAAGGATGTTTTGTAGATATAGTTGTGCTCTATCCATCCATGCCCATCTTTGCAATTATGGAGTGCCCTAGCATGTATTAATCTTGCTCTAGTTTTGCTATAAAATATTTCTGGCAGAATGTTAACATGATATTCAATCTTGCCAAGGTTGTTGTAGTTGATCCATACATGTTATGATCTTGCTCTTGCCATGGTTAGCCTCATAGACATTCTATCTTGCTGTAGGTATGCTTGTTTTGTCATGCATTGCTTTGTGATGAGTGAATCAAGCTCACCAAGATGCCCTCATAATTTCTGTTAATGCCATGTTCTGTTTTCTGCCAAGTCTGAAACATGTTAACGAAAATTGCTATGTTTACATGGGTACCATCATATCTTCTGATCACTTTTGGCTCATGATCAGTAAGGCATTTTTGTTCTATGCTTTTATTAGATTCATGCCATGCCTTGTTGTGCTATGTTAAATTCATGTAGCATGTTGATTGCTTGCTCTGAACATTGCTACCTGATGCTGTTTCAGCCATGTCCAGTATTTTCACGAAGTCTGTGAAGCTGATATCTTTTGCACTTTTGCCATGCTTGTTTCAACCTGTTATGTTGTGATTTAGCCGTAGCTCAGTGTTCATCTTTTGTCAAGCATCTCCTGTAGATCACTTCCATATGCTTTGTTGCTATGTTGGCGTGCTGTAGCATAGTTACCTGATGTATGCTAAGTGCTATCATGCTGTTAATCGCAGAATCGTGTCATTCTTATTTTGCTTGCCATCTGCAAACCGTGCATCTGTTTCCGGTGATCTTTATATCGATTTCGACCGAAATCATCTCATCTTTCCAGTGGCATACTTGGTTTGCCAAGTTACTGCCTTGTTCATCCTTTTTCTTCCGGAGCACGCATACGCATCGCATATCATATCTCGCATATCATGCATGTATTGCATCATGTTGCTTGCGCATTTCCCGTGATTGATTGTGGTTCCATTGCTTGTGTTCTTGTTTTGGGTACAGCCGGGAGACGAGTTCGTGAACGAGGAACCTATTGAGTACGCTTACGAGGATCAAGCTTTCGACAACTCTGAGAACCTTGAAGGCAGGATGACCATACCCTCGAAATCACTTCTATCTTTGCTTTGCTAGTTGTTCGTTCTATTGCTATGCTGCGCTACCTACCACTTGCTATATCATGCCTCCCATATTGCCATGTCAAGCCTCTAACCATCCATTCCTAGCAAACCGTTGTTTGGCTAAGTTACCGCTTTTGCTCAGCCCTTCTTATAGCGTTGCTAGTTGCAGGTGAAGTTGAAGTTGGTTCCATGTTGGAACATGGATATTTTGGGATATCACAATATCTTTTATTATTTTAATGCATCTATATATTTGGTAAAGGGTGGAAGGCTCGGCCTTATGCCTGGTGTTTTGTTCCACTCTTGCCGCCCTAGTTTCCGTCATACCGGTATTATGTTCCTTGAGTTTGCGTTCCTAACGCGGTTGGGTGATTTATGGACCCCCTTGACAGTTCGCCTTGAATAAAACTCCTCCAGCAAGGCCCAACCTTGGTTTTACCATTTGCCACCTAAGCCTTTTCCCTTGGGTTTTCGCGAGCCCGAGGGTCATCTTTATTTAACCCCCCCCCCCCCCGGGCCAGTGCTCCTTCGAGTGTTGGTCCAAACCGAGCAGCCTGCGGGGCCACCTCGGGGAAACTCGAGGCCTTGTTTTACTCGTAGCTTGACTTATACGGTGTGCCCTGAGAACGAGATATGTGCAGCTCCTATCGGGATTTGTCTGCGCATCGGGCGGCTTTGCTGGTATTGTTTTACCATTGTCGAAATGTCTTGTAAACCGGGATTCCGAGACTGATCGGGTCTTCCCGGGAGAAGGTTTATCCTTCATTGACCGTGAGAGCTTATAATGGGCTAAGTTGGGACACCCCTGCAAGGTATTATCTTTCGAAAGTCGTGCCCGCGGTTATGAGGCAGATGGGAATTTGTTAATGTCCGGTTGTAGAGAACTTGACACTTGACTTAATTAAAATACATCAACCGTGTGTGTAGCCGTGATGGTCTCTTCTCGGCGGAGTCCGGGAAGTGAACACGGTTTGAGTTATGCTTGAACGTAAGTAGTTTCAGGATCACTTCTTGATCATTTCTAGCTTCGCGACCGTTGCGTTGCTTCTCTTCCCGCTCTCATTTGCGTATGTTAGCCACCATATATGCTTAGTGCTTGCTGCAGCTCCACCCCATTACACCATCCTTTCCTATAATCTTAATTAGTCTTGATCTCGCGGGTGTGAGATTGCTGAGTCCTCGTGACTCACAGATTCTACCAAAACAGTTGCAGGTGCCGACAATGCCAGTGCAGGTGACGCAACCGAGCTCAAGTGGGAGTTCGACGAGGAACGTGGTCGTTACTATGTTTCGGTTCCTGATGATCAGTAGTGGAGCCCAGTTGGGACGATCGGGGATCTAGCATTTGGGGTTATCTTATTTTCATTTGGATTTGACCGTAGTCGGTCTATGTGTGGATTTTGGTTCATGTATGAATTAATTTATGTATTGTGTGAAGTGTCGATTGTAAGCCAACTCTCGTTATCCCATTCTTGTTCATTACATGGGATTGTGTGAGGATGACCCTTCTTGCGACAATACCTACCATGCGGTTATGCCTCGAAGTCGTGCCTCAACACGTGGGAGATATAGCCGCATCGTGGGCGTTACAAGTTGGTAATCAGAGCCATCCCCGACTTAGGAGCCCCCTGCTTGATCGAATCGCTGGCGTTGTTGAGTCTAGAACAAAAATGTTTTGAGTCTTAGGATTATATATATCGGAGAGTAGGATTCTTTTTACTCCTCGGTCCCTTCGTCGCTCTGGTGAGGTCTCCTGACGTAGAAGTTTTGACTCTCCTCTCCTCAAATTTCACTAAAAAAATTTAGGATCACGCGGGTATCTTAGAATCATTCCGATGGTTTTGTGACGAGAACATTGTTCTTGGTGCCACCTTACATTTAGGGGTTGTGGCAGTGCCCCGGGGGGTTGAGCTCCGAGGTGTTGTCGTCACAATTTTATCGTTGCAGTTCTGGAATACCTGAGTTTCGCCGACATCGAAAATCTCTTTTATGCAGTTGTTGGTGAGATCACCTCGACGCCACCCAGTACTGGGGCGGGAGTTTGGGAGTATTGCCATAGATCGTATAACGGATGCTTTTCGAAGGTTGAGGTACATGATTTCCGAAGGTTTCTTGATTATGTGTTGACGGATGGATACAACTGGATCTAGGGATTGCTAGTTTGGGTGATATATTTTGTGTCCCCTGTATCCCCAACACCATTGCATAACCAGGAAGTTTCGGGAGTTTATAGGTGGGATTCAAGTAGCTCTTAGCATTTCTTCCCGCAGATATTTGGTTTGTGATTGGGTAATCCTTTCCACTTATTTGTTCCAGTTGCACCTTGTTATTTTATTCACCAATCTTTTATCAAGTGGTTTCTCACCTTAATGGAAGTGTGATGATTTACTATGCAATTCATTCGTTCATCCTCGTTCGAATGTTTATTGTGAACACTATATGTTGCAATTTCTATCCGTTGATTCAACTTGTCTATTTGTCTATCAAGATGATAACAGATGTCACCCTCTTCAGGATGGCTCCGCCAATGCGTCAGAATCTGGAACGCAATGAGGGGAGTCAGGCGAACCCTCCGCCACCACCTCCGCCTCCGGAGGCATGGCAAGCTATCATGGCAGCCACCAACGCCAATGCTCGGATGATTTTGCAACTCTAGCAAGAACACACCCAAGGGCAAGGCAATCAAGGAAATCAAGGCCAAGGCAATAATCAGCCTCACTTCGCTACCCTCAACCAGTTCCTCGCAAATCAGCCGAAGTCTTTCAGCTACTGTGCCGAGGCCACAGACGCCGATGATTGGCTCGTGGACATCAACAAGCATTTTGAATGTAGCAATGTCAGGCCTGAGGACTTTGTCAAGTTCGCTTCTTTTCAACTCAAGGATCAAGCTGCCGAGTGGTATCAACAATACAAAGATTCCAGAGGAGGTCCTGTGATTACCTGGGATGATTTCCGCCGAGACTTCAAAGCTCACCACATTCCACAAAGTGTTGTTGAGAGCAAGCGTGAGGAGTTCCGTAATCTCAAGCAAGGCAGCATGTCCGTGTATCAATACAATACCCAGTTTCAGAAACTCGCTCGCTTCGCTAAGCAAGACGTTCCTGATGAAAAGAGCATGATCTATCAATTCAGAGGTGGCCTTAGAGAAGATCTGCAATTATCTCTCGTGCTTTTTGAGCCGACCAAGTATGATGATTTCTACAATATGGCTCTGAAGCAAGAGGCTGCTCAGCTCAAGTGTGAGGCTTCTAAGAAGAGAGTCAGGGACGCAGTTCAGTCTTCTTCTTCCTCACTAGTGGCTGCTAAGCAACAGAAGTTCTGGTTGCCTCCTCCTACTCCGTTTCGTCAGCCTTTCCAGCAGAAGAACAAAGGTGGACATGGATCTTCCCACCCACCCAACCCTGGCTATCAGAACAAGTCTCAGAATCAAGCTCCAAAGTCGAATGCTCCTTATCATCGTCCACTCTCAGAGGTGACTTGCAACAAGTGTCAGCAGAAATGTCACTATGCTAACAGGTGCTTCAACCAAAGGCGCCTTCCGCCTCCTCCTCCTGTGAGATCTTCTAGCAATGCAGCGGTCAAGCATAATCCCAAGTCTGCAAAGGTGAACATGATGAATGCAGCTCAAGCGGAGGAATCTACTGATGTGATAATGGGTAATCTCTCAGTTAATGATATTCCTGCAAAAGTCTTATTTGACACTGGTGCTTCGCTTTGTTTCATGTCAAGACCATTTTTTGCCAAGCACGAATTCACTTGTTCACATTTGGGTAAACCCATGGATGTCGTTTCTCCGGGTAAACGTTTGAGTTCTAGTTTGGTGGTTCCGGATGTTTCCATCAAGATGGGAAACTATAAATTTCTGTCTTCTCCAATTGTTCTTGGTGACTCGGATATTGATCTAATTCTCGGAATGGACTGGCTTTCTAAGCACAAGACTCAACTTGATTGTGCTGCCAGGGAAATTCAATTGACACACTCTTCTGAGGATGTTATCATTTATGCCGCTCGTGATGAAACCATTCAGTTGTTTTCTCTCAATGAGAAGGGCGAGTTGGATGCTATTTCTCAAATTCCAGTCGTTTGTGAGTATCAAGATGTCTTTCCAGAAGAGCTTCCGGGTATGCCTCCTCACCGGCCAGTTGAGTTCGTTATCGATCTTGAGCCTGGCACGGAACCCGTTTGCAAGCATCCTTACAAGCTTGGACCCAAGGAGCTGAAAGAATTGAAGAAACAGCTCGATGAATAAGAGCGTCCGGGTTTGATCAGACCGAGTTCATCTCCATGGGGTTGTGGTGTTCTTTTTTTCCAGAAGAAGGATGGCATGGACAGACTTTGTGTCGACTACCGTCCATTGAACAAGAAGCCAATCAAGAACAAGTATCCACTTCCCAACATCAATGAGCTATTCGAGCAACTTAAAGGTGCTAAAGTCTTCTCCAAGCTTGACCTTCGAATGGGTTATCATCAGATTCGCATTCGTGAAGAAGATAATCCCAAGATAGCATTCAGAACAAGCTTTGGTTCTTATGAATATACTGTCATGTCTTTCGGCCTTGTCAATGCTCCTCCAAGATTCTCTCGAATGATGAACTTCATCTTCAACCCCTATACCAATGAATTCGTCCTGGTGTATCTCGATGATATCTTGGTCTTCTCCAAGAATAAGAAGGATCATGCCAAACATTTGCGATTGGTGCTCGACAAGCTCAGAGAGTATCAATTCTATGCGAAGTTTTCCAAATGTGAGTTTTGGCTTGATGAAGTTCTTTACCTTGGTCATATCATCTCTGCCAAGGGCATCGTTGTTAATCCTGAGAAGGTTTCTGCAATTGTGAATTGGGAACCTCCTCGGAATGTCAAGCAGCTCCGCAGTTTTCTTGGTCTTGCAAGCTATTGCCGAAGATTCGTTGAGAATTTCTCTAAGATTGCAAAGCCTCTTTACAACCTCCTCCAGAAGCACGTGAAGTATGTCTGGTCTCCTGAGTGTGACGTTGCTTTCAACACTCTCAAAGAGAAACTCGTCACAGCTCCTGTCTTGAATCCTCCTGACGAATCCAAGCCATTCGAAGTTTTCTGTGATGCTTCTCTTCAAGGTCTCGGTGCTGTGTTAATGCAAGAGAAGAAAGTTGTGGCCTATACCTCTCGTCAGTTGAAGCCCAGCGAAAAGAACTACCCCACTCACGATCTTAAGTTGGCGGCAGTTGTCCATGCATTAATAACATGGAGACATCTCTTGTTGGGAAGAAAAGTGGACATATTCACCAATCACAAGAGTCTCAAATACATCTTCACTCAGCCAAACCTCAACCTCAGGCAAACTCGATGGGTTGAAATGATTCAAGAGTACAATCCGAGTATTGAATATACTCCAGGCAAAGCCAATGTCATTGCAGATGCTTTGAGCAGGAAGGCTTATTGCAACAGCTTAATCCTCAAGCCATTTCAACCGGATCTTTGTGAAGCTTTCCGCAAGCTGAATCTCCAAGTTGTTCCTCAAGGCTTTCTTGCCAACCTCATAGTCTCTCCTACTTTGGAAGATCAAATTCGTGAGGCACAACTCCTGGATACCATGGTGAAGAAGGTGAAACGTGGTATTGACAAGGGTCTTTCCAAATACAAGTGCTATCGCATTGATGACAGAGACACTTTATTCTTTGAGGACCGGATTGTGGTTCCTAAAGGTGATCTAAGGAAAGTCATTATGAACGAGGCACACAATTCTCTTCTTTCCATTCATCCTGGAAGTACGAAGATGTACCATGACCTCAAGCAATCATATTGGTGGACTCGAATGAAGCGAGAAATCGCTCAATTCGTGAACGAATGTGATGTCTGTCGAAGGGTGAAAGAAGAACACCAGCTGGTCTCCTCCAACCTCTTGCTATCCCAGAATGGAAGTTTGATCATATCGAAATGGACTTCGTGACTGGATTTCCCAAGTCCAAGCGCGGAAATGATGCTATCTTCGTTGTCATCGACAAGCTTACAAAAGTGGCTCATTTCCTTCCAATCAAAGAATCTATCACAGCAGCTCAGTTGGCAGAGCTATACACCTCCAGGATTGTCTCCCTGCACGGCATTCCACAATTGATATCTTCAGATCGTGGAAGCATCTTCACGTCTAAGTTCTGGGACTCCTTCCAGAAGGCCATGGGCACCAACATTCGCTTCAGCACAGCTTTCCATCCTCAAACTAGTGGCCAAGTCGAGCGAGTCAATCAAATCCTTGAAGATATGCTCAGGGCTTGTGTCATTTCCTTTGGCATGAAGTGGGAAGATTGTCTTCCATATGCCGAATTCTCCTACAACAACAGCTTCCAAGTGAGTTCGGGCAAGGCCCCATTCGAAATTCTCTATGGCAGAAAGTGTCGTACTCCTCTCAATTGGTCAGAGACTGGTGAACACCAACTTCTTGGCAATGACTTAATCACAGAGGCTGAAGAAATGTGTAAAGTCATCCGTGAAAATCTCAAAGCCGCGCAATCGCGCCAGAAGAGTTACTATGATAGCAAGCACCATGACTTGGTTTTCGAGATCGGAGACCATGTCTACCTCCGCGTCTCTCCAATGAAAGGCACTCGTCGCTTCGGTATCAAAGGGAAGCTTGCCCCTAGATATGTGGGTCCTTTCAAGATCATTGGCAAAAGAGGCGACCTCGCCTATCAACTTGAGCTTCCCTCCAACTTCGCAAACGTGCACGATGTGTTCCACGTGTCACAGCTTCGCAAGTGCTTCAAGACTCCTGAGCGCACCATCCACTTCGAAGAGATTGACCTCCAAGAAGATATGTCTTATCATGAGCACCCCGTTGCTATTCTTGAAGAAACTGAGCGCAAGACTCGCAACAAGTCAATCAAATTCCTGAAAGTGAAGTGGTCGCACCATTCCGACCGCGAAGCCACCTGGGAGCGTGAGGACCACCTCCGTTCCGAATATCCGGAGTTCTTTCAGTCCTAGATCTCGGGACGAGATCCTCTCGTAGTGGTGGAGTGTCGTAACACCCCGGATGTAACTTTCCATATTTGTAACTCCAACTCTTGCCATTTTCGGCATGTGTTATGATTTTCCCTCCGTGGTTGGGTTTTTTCTTTCGTGCATTTTGTTCATGTCATGCATCTCATATCATGCCATCATGTGCATCTCGTTTGCATACGTGTTCGTCTCATGCATCCGAGCATTTTCCCCGTTGTCCGTTTTGCAATCCGACACTCCCACATGCACCGGCGCACCCCTCTTGTTTCTTTTTGTGAGCGGGTGTTAAACGTTCTCGGAATGGACCGAGGTTTGTCAAGTGGCCTTGGTATACCACCGGTAGACCACCTGTCAAGTTTCGTTCCATTTGGAGATCGTTTGACGCTCCAACGGTTAACCAGGTAACCGCAAAAGCCTTTTCTGTGTTGCAGCAAAACACCCCTCCAAACAGCCCAATAACCCATCTAAGTCGCCTCCATGCTCTCGGTCGTTCGATCACGATTGTGTGGGTGAAAACCGCACTCCATTTGGAGCCTCCTAGCTCCCTCTACCTATAAGTATGTGATCCCCTCCGAAATCCCGGGTCCCGAAAACCCTAGCCCGCTCCCTCTCCGCCGCCGGACACGTCCGGTGCGGACGGACGCATCGCCGCCGCCGCCCTAGGCCAATCGAAAGCCGCCACATGGCCCCCGCACCACCGTGCGGCCCGCGTCTGGCCCGCGGGGCCCGACCGCCGCCGCCCGCACCCCAGGGCGCTCCCGTCGCCCGCGCCCCAGGCGCCCCGCCGCCGACCGCCGCCGCTCCGCCCCGCGGTCGCCCTCGCCGCCTCCTCCACTCCGCCGGCGCCGCGCCCCGAGCCGTCGTCCCCGACCCCGCCGCCGTCGCGCCGTCCGCCACCGCCTCCTCTCCCTCACCGTGCCGCCCTCGAGCCCGCCATCGCCGACCCCCCCCCCCGACCTCGCCGCCGCCTCCTCCGGCCTCCTCCTCTCCATCTCCGGCGAGGAACCCGGCGAACCTCGGTTCGCGCACCGGATCTGGATCTAGACGAGGTTGACTCCCCCCCCCCCCCCCGAAATTCTCCAAGTCCTGAAGTATTTTCACATTATGTGCTCATGTTCATCGCATCATATCTCATTGCATGCTGCCTCGTTCTGCGTGCATGATATATAGAAATGTTCGCCTCGAGATGCTCTTCATTTTGTTCCATTATGACATGCTCGTTTGAGTTCATCTTGATGCCCAAATCTCTGGTGCAAGAGTGCTATATGATGTTTACTACTGTTACTTATCAGAACTTGGTGATTTGTTATATTTGTTGCAATTGATGTGTGCATTTTATGAGCATGAGATCTACAGGTGTTTTGATCTATGCCATGCCATCTTTACAGAGGTGTATGCCATTTAATTTTGTGATCTATGTGGTGACTAGCACAAGCATGCAAACTAGGCTTCGTGATGTTTCTGTTATCAGGGACTTAGGATTTTGCTGTCTGTTACTGCTGTTATTTTGTTGCCATGTATCCATGTGTCTACAGAGAGATCCATGCTCCTTTTGGTTATGTTCAGTAAGGATGTTTTGTAGATATAGTTGTGCTCTATCCATCCATGCCCCTCTTTGCAATTATGGAGTGCCCTAGCATGTCTTAATCTTGCTCTAGTTTTGCTATAAAATATTTCTGGCAGAATGTTAACATGATATTCAATCTTGCCAAGGTTGTTGTAGTTGATCCATACATGCTATGATCTTGCTCTTGCCATGGTTAGCCTCATAAACATTTTATCTTGCTGTAGGTATGCTTGTTTTGTCATGCATTGCTTTGTGATGAGTGAATCAAACTCACCAAGATGCCCTCATAATTTTTGTTAATGCCATGTTCTGTTTTCTGCTAAGTCTGAAACATGTTAACGAAAATTGCTATGTTTACATGGGTGCCATCATATCTTCTGATCACTTTTGGCTCACGATCAGTAAGGCATTTTTGTTCTATGCTTTTAGTAGATTCATGCCATGCCTTGTTGTGCTATGTTAAATTCATGTAGCATGTTGATGGCTTGCTCTGAACATTGCTACCTGATGCTGTTTCAGCCATGTCCAGTATTTTCACCAAGTCTGTGAAGCTGATATCTTTTGCACTTTTGCCATGCTTGTTTGAACCTGTTATGTTATGATTTAGCCGTGGCTCAGTGTTCATCTTTTGTCAAGCATCTCCTGTAGATCACTTCCATATGCTTTGTTGCTATGTTGGCGTGCTGTAGCATAGTTACCTGATGTATGCTAAGTGCTATCATGCTGTTAATCGCAGAATCATGTCATTCTTATTTTGCTTGCCATCTGCAAACCGTGCATCCGTTTCCGGTGATCTTTATATCGATTTCGACCGAAATCATCTCATCTTTCCAGTGGCATACTTGGTTTGCCAAGTTACTGCCTTGTTCATCCTTTTTCTTCCGGAGCACGCATACGCATCGCATATCATGCATGTATTGCATCATGTTGCTTGCGCATTTCCCATGATTGATTGTGGTTCCATTGCTTGTGTTCGTGAACGAGGAACCTGTTGAGTACGCTTACGAGGATCAAGCTTTTGACAACTCTGAGAACCTTCCAGGCAAGAGGACCATACCCTCGAAATCACTTCTATCTTTGCTTTGCTATTTGTTCGTTCTATTGCTATGCTGCGCTACCTACCACTTGCTATATCATGCCTCCCATATTGCCATGTCAAGCCTCTAACCATCCATTCCTAGCAAACCGTTGTTTGGCTAAGTTACCGCTTTTGCTCAGCCCTTCTTATAGCGTTGCTAGTTGCAGGTGAAGTTGAAGTTGGTTCCATGTTGGAACATGGATATTTTGGGATATCACAATATCTCTTATTATTTTAATGCATCTATATATTTGGTAAAGGGTGGGAGGCTTGGCCTTATGCCTGGTGTTTTGTTCCACTCTTGCCGCCCTAGTTTCCGTCGTACCGGTATTATGTTCCTTGAGTTTGCGTTCCTAACGCGGTTGGGTGATTTATGGACCCCCTTGACAGTTCGCCTTGAATAAAACTCCTCCAGCAAGGCCCAACCTTGGTTTTACCATTTGCCACCTAAGCCTTTTCCCTTGGGTTTTCGCGAGCCCGAGGGTCATCTTTATTTAACCCCCCCCCCCCCCGGGCCAGTGCTCTTCGAGTGTTGGTCCGAACCGAGCAGCCTACGGGGCCACCTCGGGGAAACTCGAGGCCTGGTTTTACTCGTAGCTTGACTTATCCGGTGTGCCCTGAGAACGAGATATGTGCAGCTCCTATCAGGATTTGTCGGCGCATCGGGCGGCTTTGCTGCTCTTGTTTTACCATTGTCGAAATGTCTTGTAAACCGGGATTCCGAGACTGATTGGGTCTTCCCGGGAGAAGGTTTATCCTTCGTTGACCGTGAGAGCTTATAATGGGCTAAGTTGAGACACCCCTGCAAGGTATTATCTTTCGAAAGCCGTGCCCGCGGTTATGAGGCAGATGGGAATTTATTAATGTCCGGTTGTAGAGAACTTGACACTTGACTTAATTAAAATACATCAACCGTGTGTGTATCCGTGATGGTCTCTTCTCGGCGGAGTCCGGGAAGTGAACACGGTTTGAGTTATGCTTGAACGTAAGTAGTTTCAGGATCACTTCTTGATCATTTCTAGCTTCACGACCGTTGCGTTGCTTCTCTTCCCGCTCTCATTTGCGTATGTTAGCCACCATATATGCTTAGTGCTTGCTGCAGCTCCACCCCATTACACCATCCTTTCCTATAAGCTTAAATAATCTTGATCTAGCGGGTGTGAGATTGCTGAGTCCTCGTGACTCACAGATTCTACCAAAACAGTTGCAGGTGCCGACGATGCCAATGTAGGTGACGCAACCGAGCTCAAGTGGGAGTTCGACGAGGAACATGGTCGTTACTATGTTTCGTTTCCTGATGATCAGCAGTGGAGCCCAGTTGGGACGATCGGGGATCTAGCATTTGGGGTTATCTTATTTTCATTTGGATTTGACCATAGTCGGTCTATGTGTGGATTTTGGTTGATGTATGAATTAATTTATGTATTGTGTGAAGTGGCGATTGTAAGCCAACTCTCGTTATCCCATTCTTGTTCATTACATGGGATTGTGTGAAGATGACCCTTCTTGCGACAATACCTACGATGCGGTTATGCCTCTAAGTCGTGCCTCGACACGTGGGAGATATAGCCGCATCGTGGGCGTTACAGTTATACTCTGATACGTCCATTTTACATCATGCTTTTATATCGATATTTATTGCATTATGGGCTATTATTACACATTATGTCACAATACTTATACCTTTTCTCTCTTATTTTACAAGGTTTACATGAAGAGGGAGAATGCCGGTGCGGGAATTCTGGGCCAGAAAAGGAGCAAATATTAGAGACCTATTCTACACAACTCCAAAAGTCTTGAAACTCCACGAAAGTTAGTTTCGGAATATATTAAAAAAATTGGGCGAAGAAAGCACCAGAGGGGGCCACACCCTATCCACGAGGGTGGAGGGCCCGCCCTACCCCCCTGGGCGCGCCCCCTGCCTCGTGGGCCCCCTAGCAGGCCTCCGGTGCCCATCTTTTGCTATATGAAGTACTTTGCCCTGGAAAAAATCATAAGGAAGCTTTCGGGACGAAGCACCGCCGTCTCTAGGCGGAACCTGGCGAAACCAATCTAGGGCTCCGGCGGAGCTGTTCTGCTGGGGAAACATCCCTCCGGGAGGGGGAAATCATCACCATCGTCATCACCATCGATCCTCTCATCAGGAGGGGGTCAATCTCCATCAACATCTTCACCAGCACCATCTCCTCTCAAACCCTAATTCATCTCTTGTATACGATCTTTGTCTCAAAACCTCAGATTGGTACGTGTGGGTTGCTAGTAGTGTTTATTACTCCTTGTAGTTGATGCTAGTTGGTTTATTTGGTGGAAGATCATATGTTCAGATCCTTTATGCAAATTAATACCCCTCTGATTATGAACATGAATATGATTTGTGAGTAGTTACGTTTGTTCCTAAGGACATGGGAGAAGTCTTGCCATAAGTAGTCATCTGAATTTGGTATTCGTTCGATATTTTGATGAGATGTATGTTGCCTTTCCTCTAGTGGTGTTATGTGAACGTCGACTACATGACACTTCACCATTATTTGGGCCTAGGGGAAGGCATTGGGAAGTAATAAGTAGATGATGGGTGGCTACAGTGACAGAAGCTTAAACCCTAGTTTATGTGTTGATTCGTAAGGGGATGATTTGGATCCATATGTTTCATGCTATGGTTAGGTTTACCTTAATACCTCTTTTGTAGTTGTAGATGCTTGCAAGAGGGGTTAATCATAAGTGGGATGCTTGTCCAACGAAGGGCATTACCCAAGCACTGGTTGATACGTCTCCAATGTATCTATAATTTTTTATCCTTCCATGCTATTGTATTATCTGTCTTGGATGTTTAATGGGCTTTAATATGCTCTTTTATATTATTTTTGGGACTAACCTATTAACCGGAGGCCCAGTGCCAGTTTTTGGTTTTTGCCTATTTCAGTGTTTCGCAGAAAAGGAATATCAAACGGAATCCAAATGGAATGTAACCTTCGCGAGGATCATTCTTGGAACGAACGCAATCCAGGAGACTTGGAGTGGAAGTCAGAGACACAATGAGGCGGCCACGAGGCAGGAGGGCGCGCCCAGGGGGTAGGCGCGCCCTCCCACCCTCGTGGGCCCCTCGTAGCTCCACCGACCTACTTCTTTCGCCTATATATACTCCTATACCCTGAAAACATCCAAGGGAGCCACAAAACCACTTTTCAGCCGCCGCAACCTTCTGTACCCGTGAGATCCCATCTTGGGGCCTTTTCCGGCGATCCGCCGGAGGGGGATTCGATCACGGAGGGCTTCTACATCAACACCATAGCCTCTCCGATGATGTGTGAGTAGTTTACCACAGACCTTCGGGTCCATAGTTATTAGCTAGATGGCTTCTTCTCTCTCTTTGGTTCTCAATACAAAGTTCTCCTCGATGTACTTGGAGATCTATTTGATGTAATACTTTTTGCGGTGTGTTTGCCGAGATCGGATGAATTGTGGGTTTATGATCAAGATTATCTATGAACAATATTTGATTCTTCTCTGAATTCTTATATGCATGATTTGATATCTTTGTGAATTATCGGTTTAGTTTGGCCTACTAGATTGATCTTTCTAGCAATGGGAAAAGTGCTTAGCTTTGGGTTCAATCTTGCGGTGCTCGGTCACAGTGACAGAAAGGGAACCAAAACGTATTGTATTGTTGCCATCAAGGATAAAAAGATGGAGTTTATATCATATTGCTTGAGTTTATCCCTCCACGTCATGTCATCTTGCTTAATGCGTTACTCTGTTCTTATGAACTTAATACTCTAGATGCATGCTGGATAGCGGTCGATGTGTGGAGTAATAGTAGTAGATGCAGAATCATTTCGGTCTACTTGACACGGACGCGATGCCCATGTTCATGATCATTCCTAGATATTCTCATAACTATGCGCTTTTCTATCAATTGCTCGGCAGTAATTTGTTCACCCACCGTAATATATGCTATCATAAGAGAAGCCACTAGTGAAACCTATGGCCCCCGGGTCTATTTTACATCATATTAGTTTATCTTCAACTTGCCAATTTCTATCGCCATTTATTTTGCAATCTTTACTTTTCAATCTATACAACAAAAATACCAAAAATATTTATCTTATTATCTTTATCAGATCTCACTTTTGCAAGTGGCCGTGAAGGGATTGACAACCCCTTTATCGCGTTGGTTGCAAGGTTCTTGATTGTTTGTGCGAGTACTAGGCGATTTGCGTGTAGTCTCCTACTGGATTGATACCTTGGTTCTCAAAAACTGAGGGAAATACTTATGCTACTTTGTTGCATCACCCTTTCCTCTTCAAGGGAAAACCAATGCATGCTCAAGAGGTAGCAAGAAGTATTTCTGGCGCCATTGCCGGGGAGATCTACGCTCAAGTCAAGACATACCAAGTACCCATCACAAACTCTTCTCCCTCGCATTACATTATTTGCCATTTGCCTCTCGTTTTCCTCTCCCCCACTTTACCTTTGCCGTTTTATTCGCCCTTTTTCGTTCGTCTCTTTTCGCTTGCTTCTTCTGTGCTTGAGTGTTGGATTGATTGTTTGTCACAATGGCTCAAGATAATACTAAATTATGTGACTTTTCCAATACCAACAGCAATGATTTTATTAGCACTCCGATTGCCTATTACCGATGCTGAATCTTGTGAAATTAATGCTGCTTTGCGGAATCTTGTCATGAAAGATCAATTTTCTGGCCTTCTGATACGTCTCCAACGTATCTATAATTTTTGATTGTTCCATGCTATTATATTATCCATCTAGGATGTTTTATATGCATTTATATTCTATTTTATATGATTTTTGGGACTAACCTATTAACCTAGAGCCCGGTGCCAGTTTCTGTTTTCCTTGTTTTTGAGTATCGCGGAAAAGGAAAATCAAACGGAGTCCAATTGACCTGAAATTTCACGGAGATTAGTTTTGGACCGGAAGAAGCCCACGGAGCATCAGAGAAGGGCCAGAAGAGTCCCGAGGCACCCACGAGGGTGGGGGCGCGCCCTACCACCCTGGGCGCGCCCTCCTACCTCGTGGCCGCCTCGGAGACCCCCCTGACTTGTTTCCGACGCCAAAACCTCTTATATATACAGAAACCCCTAGAACATAACCTAGATCAGGAGTTCCTCCACCGCAAGCCTCTATAGCCACCAAAAACCAATCGGGACCCTATTCCGGCACCCTGCCGGAGGGGGGATCCCTCACCAGTGGCCATCTTCATCATCCCGACGCTCTCTATGACGAGGAGGGAGTAGTTCACCCTCAGGGCTGAGGGTATGTACCAGTAGCTATGTGTTTGATCTCTCTCTCTCTCTCGTGTTCTTGAGGTGGTACGATCTTGATGTATCGCGAGCTTTGCTATTATAGTTGGATCTTATGATGTTTCTCCCCCTCTACTTTCTTGTAATGGATTGAGTTTTCCCTTTGAAGTTATCTTATCGGATTGAGTCTTTAAGGATTTGAGAACACTTGATGTATGTCTTGCATGTGCTTATCTGTGGTGACAATAGGATATCACGTGATCTACTTGATGTATGTTTTGGTGATCAACTTGCGGGTTCCGTGACCTCGTGAACTTATGCATAGGTGTTGGCACACGTTTTCGTCTTGACTCTCCGGTAGAAACTTTGGGGCGCTCTTTGAAGTACTTTGTGTTGGTTGAATAGATGAATCTGAGATTGTGTGATGCATATCGCATAATCATACCCACGGATACTTGAGGTGACATTGGAGTATCTAGGTGACATTAGGGTTTTGGTTGATTTGTGTCCTAAGGTGTTATTCTAGTACGAACTCTAGGATAGATCGAATGGAAAGAATAGCTTCGTGTTATTTTACTATGGACTCTTGAATAGATCGATCAAAAAGAATAACTTTGAGGTGGTTTCGTACCCTACCATAATCTCTTCGTTTGTTCTCCGCTATTAGTGACTTTGGAGTGACTCTTTGTTGCATGTTGAGGGATAGTTATATGATCCAATTATGTTATTATTGTTGAGAGAACTTGCACTAGAGAAAGTATGAACCCTAGGCCTTGTTTCCTAGCATTGCAATACCGTTTACGATCACTTTTACCACTTGCTACCTTCCTGTTTTTATATTTTCAGATTACAAAAACCTATATCTACCATCCATATTGCACTTGTATCACCATCTCTTCGCCGAACTAGTGCACCTATACAAATTACCATTGTAGTGGGTGTCTTGGGGACACAGGAGACTCTTTGTTATTTGGTTGCAGGGTTGTTTCAGAGAGACCATCTTCATCCTACGCCTCCCACGGATTGATAAACCTTAGGTCATCCACTTGAGGGAAATTTTCTACTGTCCTACAAACCTCTGCACTTGGAGGCCCAACAACGTCTACAAGAAGAAGGTTGTGTAGTAGACATCACCTTCCTAGTGAAGATGCCGCTACCCATCTAAACAACTTTGTTGATTTGTGCGATATGCAAAAGAAGAAAGATGTGGATACTGATATTGTTAAATTGAAGCTATTTCCGTTTTCGCTTAGAGATCGTGCTAAAACTTGGTTCTCTTCTTTGCCTAAAAATATTATTGATTCATGGAATAAGTGCAAAGATGCTTTTATCTCAGTATTTTCCTCCCACTAAGATCATCTCTCTTAGAAACGATATTATGAATTTTAAGCAACTTGATAATGAGAATGTTGCACAAGCTTGGGAGAGGATGAAATTAATGATATGTAATTGCCCTACACATGGTTTGAATTTCTGGATTATTATACAAAAAATTTATGCCGGATTGAATTTTGCTTCTAGAAATCTTTTAGATTCGGCCGCGGGAGGCACTTTTATGGAAATCACTTTAGTAGAAGCTACTAAACTCCTAGATAATGTTATGGTTAATCATTCTCAATGGCACACCGAAAGATCCACTAGTAAAAAGGTTCATGCGATTGAAGAGATTAATGTTTTGAGTGGAAAGATGGATGAACTTATGAAATTGCTTGGTAATAAGAGTGTTTCTTCTGATCCTAATGATATGCCTTTGTCCACTTTTATTGAGAATAATAATGAATCTACGGATGTGAATTTTGTTGGTAGGAACAACTTTGGTAATAACGCGTATAGAGGAAACTTTAATTCTAGGCCGTTCCCTAATAATTCCTCTAATAATTATGGTAATTCCTACAACAACTCTTATGGAAATTTTAATAAGATGCCCTCTGATTTTGAGACCAGTGTTAAAGAATTTATGAATTCACAAAAGAATTTCAATGCTTTGCTTGAAGAAAAATTGCCTAAGATTGATGAGTTGGCTAGGAACGTGGATAGAATTTCTCTTGATGTTGATTCTTTGAAACTTATATCTATTCCACCTCAAGCATGATATCAATGAGTCTCTCAAATCCATGAGAATTTCCATTGATGAGTGTGAAGAAAGAACAGCTAGGATGCGTGCTAAAAAAGATTGCTTTGTGAAAGCGTGTTCTTCTAGTTTTCATGATAATAATGATGAAGATCTAAAAGTGATTGATGTGTCTCCTATTACATCTTTGTTTTCCAATATGAATCTTTATAAAGATGGGACTGAAGATGAGTCAACTTTAGTTAAAAGGCGGTCAAAACTTTACATAGCAATGAACCCACTATTTTGGATTTCAAGGAATTTAATTATGATAATTGCTCTTTGATAGATTGTATTTCCTTGTTGCAATCCGTGTTAAATTGTCCTCATGCTTATGATCAAAACAAAGCTTTTACTAAACATATCATAGATGTTTTAATGCCATCTTATGAAGAAAAACTTGAATTAGAAGTTTCTATTCCTAGAAAACTTTATGATGAGTGGGAACCTATTATTAAAATTAGGATTAAAGATCATGAATGATATGCTTTATGTGATTTTGGTGCTAGTGTTTCAACGATTCCAAAAACTTTGTGTGATGTGTTAGGTTTCCGTGAATTTGATGATTGTTCTTTAAATTTGCACCTTGCAGATTCCACCATTAAGAAACCTATGGGAAGGATTAGTGATGTTCTTATTGTTGCAAATAGGAATTATGTGCCCGTAGATTTCATTGTTCTTGATATAGATTGCAATCCAACATGTCCTATTATTCTTGGTAGACCTTTCCTTAGAACGATTGGTGCAATTATTGAAATGAAAGAAGGAAATATTAGATTCCAATTTCCATTAAGGAAAGGCATGGAACACTTTCCTATGAAGAAAATTAAATTACCTTATGAATCTATTATGATAGCCACTTATGGATTGCATACCAAAGATGATAATACCTAGATCTATTCTTGTTTTTATGCCTAGCTAAGGGCGTTAAACGATAGTGCTTGTTGGGAGGCAACCCAATTTTATTTTTGTTCCTTGATTTTGTTCCTGTTTAGTAATAAATAATTCATCTAGCCTCTTTTTAGATGTGGTTTTATGTTTTAATTAGTGTTTGTGCCAAGTAGAACCTTTGGGAAGACTTGGGTGAAGTCTTTGCAATCTTGCTGTAAAAAACAGAAACTTTAGCGCTCACGAGATTAGCTGCCATTTTTTACTGGAGAGAGATTTTAGGTTAATTCTTTTTTAAGATGATTAATAGATAAATTCCTCACGTCTAACAATTTATTTCAAGTATACGTCTGATACAGATTACTACAGACTATTCTGTTTTTGACAGATTCTCTTTTTCGTGTGTTGTTTGCTTATTTTGATGAATCTATGGCTAGTATCGGGGGGTATGAACCATAGAGAAGTTGGAATGCAGTAGGTTTAACACCAATATAAATAATAATGAGTTCATTACAGTACCTTAAAGTGGTGGTTTGTTTTCTTGTACTAACGAAGCTCACGAGATTTTCTGTTTAAGTTTTGTGTTGTGAAGTTTTCAAGTTTTTGGGTAAAGATTTGATGGATTTTGGAATAAGGAGTGGAAAGAGCCTAAGCTTGGGGATGCCCAAGGCACCCCAAGGTAAAATTCAAGGACAACCAAAATCCTAAGCTTGGGGATGACCCGGAAGGCATCCCCTCTTTCGTCTTCGGCTATCGGTAACTTTACTTGAGGCTATATTTTTATTCACCACATGATATGTCTTTTGCTTGGAGGGTCTTGTATGATTTGAGTCTTTTCTTTTTATTTTACCACAATCATCCTTTCTGTACACACCTTTTGGAGAGACACACATGAATCGGAATTTATTAGAATACTCTATGTGCTTCACTTATATCTTTTGAGCTAGATAATTTTGCTCTAGTGCTTCACTTATATCTTTTTAGAGCACGGTGGTGGTTTTATTTTATAGAAATTATTGATCTCTCATGCTTCACTTATATTATTTTGAGAGTATTTTAGAACAGCATGGTAATTTGCTTTGGCTATAAAATTAGTCCTAATATGATGAGCATCCAAGATGGGTATAATAAAAACTATCATATAAAGTGCATTGAATACTATGAGAAGTTTGATTCCTTATAACTGTTTTGAGATATGAAGATGGTGATATTAGATTCATGCTAGTTGAGTAGTTGTGAATTTGAGAGATACTTGTGTTAAAGTTTGTGATTCCCATAGCATGCACGTATGGTGAACCGTTATGTGATGAAGTCGGAGCATGATTTATTTATTGATTGTCCTCCTTATGAGTGGCGGTCGGGGACGAGCGATGGTCTTTTCCTACCAATCTATCCCCCTAGGAGCATGCGCGTAGTACTTCATTTCGATAACTAATAGATTTTTGCAATAAGTATGTGAGTTCTTTATGACTAATGTTGAGTCCATGGATTATACGCACTCTCACCCTTCCACCATTGCTAGCCTCTCTAATACCGCGCACCTTTCGCCGGTATCATACACCCACCATATACCTTCCTCAAAACAGCCACCATACCTACCTATCATGGCATTTCCATAGCCATTCCGATATATATTGCCATGCAACATTCCACCGATCCGTTATTATGACACGCTCCATCATTGTCATATTGCTTTGCATGATCATGTAGTTGACATCGTATTGTGGCAAGGCCACCGTTCATCATTCATACATGTCACTCTTGATTCATTGCATATCCCGGTACACCGCCGGAGGCATTCACATAGAGTCATATTTGTTCTAAGTATCGAGTTGTAATTTTTGAGTTGTAAGTAAATAAAAGTGTAATGATCTTCATTTTTAGAGCATTGTCCCATGTGAGGAAAGGATGATGGAGACTATGATTCCCCCATAAGTCGGGATGAGACTCCGGACGAAAAAAATAAAATAGGCCAAAGAATCCCAAATAAAGAAAGAGGCCAAAGAAGCCCAAATAAAAAAGAGGCCAAACAAGCCCACCATAAAAATGAGAGAAAAAGAGAGAAGGGACAATGTTACTATCCTTTTTCCACACTTGTGCTTAAAAGTAGCACCATAACCTTCATGATAGAGAGTCTCCTATTTTGTCACTTTCATATACTAGTGGGAATTTTCATTATAGAACTTGGCTTGTATATTCCAATGATGGGCTTCCTCAAAATGCCCTAGGTCTTCGTGAGCAAGCGAGTTGGATGCACACCCACTTAGTTTCTTTTGTTGAGCTTACATACACTTATAGCTCTAGTGCATCCGTTGCATGGCAATCCCTACTCACTCACATTGATATCTATTGATGGGCATCTCCATAGCCCATCGATATGCCTAGTTGATGTGAGAATATCTTCTCCTTTTTGTCTTCTCCACAACCACCATTCTATTCCACCTATAGTGCTATGTCCATGGCTCACTCTCATGTATTGCGTGAAAGTTGAAAAGGTTTGAGAACATCAAAGTATGAAACAATTGCTTGGCTTGTCATCGGGGTTGTGCATGATTAAATACTTTGTGTGATGAAGATAGAGCATAGCCAGACTATATGATTTTGTAGAGATAACTTTCTTTGGCCATGTTATTTTGAGAAGACATGATTGGTTTATTAGTATGCTTTAAGTATTATTGTTTTTATGTCAATATTAAACTTTTATCTTGAATCTTTCGGATCTGAACATTCATGCCACAATAAAGAAAATTACATTGAAAATTATGTTAGGTAGCATTCCACATAAAAAATTCTGTTTTTATCATTTACCTACTTGAGGACGAGCGGGAATTAAGCTTGGGGATGCTGATACGTCTCCAATTTATCTATAATTTTTTATCGTTCCATGCTATTATATTATCTGTTTTGGATGTTTAATGGGCTTTAATATGCTCTTTTATATTATTTTTGGGACTAACCTATTAACCGGAGGCCCAGTGCCAGTTGCTGTTTTTTGCCTATTTCACTGTTTCGCAGAAAAGAAAAATCAAACGGAATCCAAATGGAACGAAACCTTCGCGAGGATCTTTCTTGGAACGAACGCAATCCAAGAGACTTGGAGTGGAAGTCAGAGACGCAACGAGGCGGCCACGAGGCAGGAGGGCGCGCCCAGGGGGTAGGCGCGCCCCCCACCCTCGTGGGCCCCTCGTAGCTCCACCGACCTACTTCTTTCGCCTATATATACTTTTATACCCTGAAAACGTCCAAGGGAGCCACGAAACCACTTTGCCGCTGCCGCAACCTTCTGTACCCGTGAGATCCCATCTTGGGGCCTTTTCCGGCGATCTGCCGGAGGGGGATACGATCACGGAGGGCTTCTACATCAACACCATAGCCTCTCCGATGATGTGTGAGTAGTTTACCACAGACCTTCGGGTCCATAGTTATTAGCTAGATGGATTCTTCTCTCTCTTTGGTTCTCAATACAAAGTTCTCCTCGATGTTCTTGGAGATCTATTTGATGTAATACTTTTTGCGGTGTGTTTGCCGAGATCCGATGAATTGTGGGTATATCATCAAGATTATCTATGAACAATATTTGATTCTTCTCTGAATTCTTATATGCATGATTTGATATCTTTGTGAATTATCGGTTTAGTTTGGCCTACTAGATTGATATTTCTTGCAATGGGAGAAGTGCTTAGCTTTGGGTTCAATCTTGCGGTGCTCGATCCCAGTGACAGAAAGGGAACCGACACGTATTGTATTGTTGCCATCGAGGATAAAAAGATGGGGTTTATATCATATTGCTTGAGTTTATCCCTCCACGTCATGTCATCTTGCTTAATGCGTTACTCTGTTCTTATGAACTTAATACTCTAGATGCATGCTGGATAGCGGTCGATGTGTGGAGTAATAGTAGTAGATGCAGAATCGTTTCGGTCTACTTGACACGGACGTGATGCCTATGTTCATGATCATGCCTAGATATTCTCATAACTATGCGCTTTTCTATCAATTGCTCGGCAGTAATTTGTTCACCCACCGTAATATATGCTATCATAAGAGAAGCCACTAGTGAAACCTATGGCTCCCGGGTCTATTTTACATCATATTAGTTTATCTTCAACTTGCCAATTTCTATCGCCGTTTATTTTGCAATCTTTACTTTTCAATCTATACAACAAAAATACCAAAAATATTTATCTTATTATCTTTATCATATCTCACTTTTGCAAGTGGCCGTGAAGGGATTGACAACCCCTTTATCGCATTGGTTGCAAGGTTCTTGATTGTTTGTGCAGGTACTAGGCGATTTGTGTGTAGTCTCCTACTGGATTGATACCTTGGTTCTCAAAAACTGAGGGAAATACTTACGCTATTTTGCTACATCACCTTTTTCTCTTCAAGGGAAAACCAATGCATGCTCAAGAGGTAGCAAGAAGGATTTCTGGCGCTGTTGCCGGGGAGATCTACGCTCAAGTCAAGACATACCAAGTACCCATCACAAACTCTTCTCCCTCGCATTACATTATTTGCCAATTGCCTCTTGTTTTCCTCTCCCCCACTACACCTTTGCCGTTTTATTCGCCCTTTTTCGTTCGTATCTTTTCACTTGCTTCTTCTGTGCTTGAGTGTTGGATTGATTGTTTGTCACGATGGCTCAAGACAATACTAAATTATGTGACTTTTCCAATACCAACAACAATGATTTTATTAGCACTCCTATTGCTCCTATTACCGATGCTGAATCTTGTGAAATTAATGCTGCTTTGCTGAATCTTGTCATGAAAGATCAATTTTCTGGCCTTCCTAGTGAAGGTGCCGCTGCCCATCTAAACAACTTTGTTGATTTGTGCGATATGCAAAAGAAGAAAGATGTGGATAATGATATTGTTAAATTGAAGCTATTTCCGTTTTCGCTTAGAGATCGTGCTAAAACTTGGTTCTCTTCTTTGCCTAGAAATAGTATTGATTCATGGAATAAGTGCAAAGATGCTTTTATCTCTAAGTATTTTCCTCCTGCTAAGATCATCTCTCTTAGAAACGATATTATGAATTTTAAGCAACTTGATCATGAGCATGTTGCACAAGCTTGGGAGAGGATGAAATTAATGATACGTAATTGCCCTACACATGGTTTGAATTTCTGGCTGATTATACAAAAAAATTATGCCGGATTGAATTTTGCCTCTAGAAATCTTTTAGATTCGGCCGCGGGAGGCACTTTTATGGAAATCACTTTAGGAGAAGCTACTAAACTCCTAGATAATATTATGGTTAATTATTCTCAATGGCAGACCGAAAGATCCACTAGTAAAAAGGTTCATGCGATTGAAGAGATTAATGTTTTGAGTGGAAAGATGGATGAACTTATGAAATTGTTTGCTAATAAGAATGTTTCTTCTGATCCTAATGATATGCCTTTGTCCACTTTGATTGAGAATAATAATGAATCTATGGATGTGAATTTTGTTGGTAGGAACAACTTTGGTAATAATGCGTATAGAGGAAACTTTAATTCTAGTCCGTTCCCTAATAATTCCTCTAATAATTATGGTAATTCCTACAACAAATCTTATGGAAATTTTAATAAGATGCCCTCTGATTTTGAGACTAGTGTTAACGAATTTATGAATTCACAACAGAATTTCAATGCTTTGCTTGAAGAAAAATTGCCTAAGATTGATGAGTTGGCTAGGAACGTGGATAGAATTTCTCTTGATGTTGATTCTTTGAAACTTAGATCTACTCCACGTAAGCATGATATCAATGAGTCCCTCAAAGCCATGAGAATTTCCATTGATCATGGAACTACAACCGATTGAAATTGGAATTTCATCAGAAATTTTGTCCTATGCATCTCGTTCATCGTGATCGTAATTATATATATAATTTTTGCCTCGTGAAGGAGAAAGCATCACTCAAGCTTGGGGGAGGCTCAAGTCAATGTTATATTCATGCCCCAATCATGAGCTCTCAAGTGAAACTATTATTAAAAAAAATTATGCTCGGCTTTCTCTCAATAATCGCTCCATGCTCGATACTTCTTGTACTGGTTCTTTTATGATGAAGACTATTGAATTCAAATGGGATTTATTGGAAAGAATTAGATGCAACTCTGAAGAATGGGAACTCGACGAAGGTAAGGAGTCAGGTATAACACCTAAATTTGATTGTGTTAAATCATGTATGGATACCGATGTTTTCCGTGAATTTAGCACTAAATATGGACTTGACTCTGAGATAGCAGCTTCTTTCTATGAATCCTTTGCTACTCATGTTGATCTCCCTAAGGAGAAGTGGTTTAAATATCGTCCTCCCATTGAAGTAAAGGTTGTTGAACCTATTAAATTTGAAGAAAAGACTATCACTTACAATGTTGATCCTATTGTTCCTACCGCTTATATTGAGAAACCACCCTTCCATGCTAGAATAAAGGATCATGATAAAGCTTCAACTATGGTTCGTAAGAGTAATACTAGAACACCTACACCCCCTGAGCAAATTAAAGTTGAACCTAGTATTGTTACGGTTAAAGACCTCTTGGCCGATGATATTGATGGGCATGTTATTTACTTATGTGATGAAGCTGCTAGAATTGCTAGACCCGATACTAAATATAAACATAGACCTGTTGTAGGCATGCCTGTTATTTCTGTTAAAATAGGAGATCATTGTTATCATGGCTTATGTGATATGGGTGCTAGTTGATGACCCACAAGTATAGGGGATCTATCGTAGTCCTTTCGATAAGTAAGAGTGTCGAACCCAACGAGGAGCAGAAGGAAATGATAAGCGGTTTTCAGTAAGGTATTCTCTGCAAGCACTGAAATTATCGGTAATAGATAGTTTTGTGATAAGCTAATTTGTAACGGGTAACAAGTAATGAAAGTAAACAAGGTGCAGCAAGGTGGCCCAAACCTTTTTGTAGCAAAGGACAAGCCTGGACAAACTCTTATATAGAGAAAAGTGCTCCCGAGGACACATGGGAATTATCGTCAAAATAGTTTTCATCACGCTCATATGATTCGCGTTCGTTACTTTGATAATTTGGTATGTGGGTGGACCGATGCTTGGGTGCTGTCCTTTCATGGACAAGCATCCCACTTATGATTAACCCCTATTGCAAGCATACGCAACTACAAAACAAGTATTAAGGTAAACCTAACAATAGCATGAAACATATAGACCCAAATCAGCCCCTTACGAAGCAACTCATAAACTAGGGTTTAAGCTTCTGTCACTCTAGCAACCCATCATCTACTTATTACTTCCAATGCCTTCCTCTAGGCCCAAACAATGGTGAAGTGTCATGTAGTCGATGTTCACATGACACCACTAGAGGAAAGACAACATACATCTCATCAAAATATCGAATGAATACCAAATTCACATGACTACTTATAGCAAGACTTCTCCCATGTCCTCAGGAACAAACGTAACTACTCACAAATCATATTCATGTTCATAATCACAGGTATATTAATATGCATAAGGGATCTGAACATATGATCTTCCACCAAATAAACCAACTAGCATCAACTACAAGGAGTAATCAACACTACTAGCAACCCACAGGTACCAATCTGAGGCTTTGGGACAAAGATTGGATACAAGAGATGAACTACGGTTTGAGAGGAGATGGTGCTGGTGAAGATGTTGATGGAGATTGACCCCTTCCCGATGAGAGGATCGTTGGTGATGACGATGGCGATGATTTCCCCCTCTCGGAGGGAAGTTTCCCCGGCAGAACAGCTCTGCCAGAGCCCTAGATTGGTTCCTCCAAGGTTCCGCCTCGTGGCGGCGGAGTTTCTTCCTGAAAGCTTGCTTATGATTCTTTTTCAGGGTAAAAGACTTCATATAGCAGAAGATGGGCACCGGAGGCCTGCCAGGGGGCCCACGAGGCAGGGGCGCGCCCCCCACCCTCGTGGCCAGGGTGTGGGCCCCCTCTGGTACTTTCTTCGCTCAGTATTTTTTATTAATTCCAAAAATGACTTCCGTGAAGTTTCAGGACTTTTCGAGCTGTGCAGAATAGGTCTCTAATATTTGCTCCTTTTCCAGCCCAGAATTCCAGCTGCCGGCATTTTCCCTCTTCATGTAAACCTTGTAAAGTAGGAGAGAATAGGCATAAGTATTGTGACATAACGTGTAATAACAGCCCATAATGTGATAAATATCGATATAAAAGCATGATGCAAAATGGACGTATCAACTCCCCCAAGCTTAGACCTCGCTTGTCCTCAAGCGGAAGCCGATAACGATAAATAGTCCACATGTTTAGAGATAGAGGTGTCGATAAAATAAAATATGGACATGAGGGCATCATGGTCATTCTTATAACAGCAACATATATGGATATTCTCATATGAATTCTTATGCTCAAGTAATAATATATTCACAATGTCAAGTATGAGTCAGAAACTTCATTGAGAACCAACAAACTATAATCTCAGTCATTGAAGCAATTGCAATTTATCATAACATCGGAAAGAGTCAATATAAGAGATTTTCAGCAAGTCCACATACTCAACTATCATTTAGTCTTTCACAATTGGTAACACTCATGCAATACTTACGGGTATGGAGTTTTAATCGGACACAGAGAAAGATAGGGGCTTATAGTGTTGCCTTCCAACATTTTACCTCAAGCGTAATGTCAAAAATAATAATTCATGCTAACTTACATCCAATTGGATATATATATATATCAGGATCTTTCCAACACAATGTGCTTGCCAAAGGATAAAATGTAAAAAGGAAAGGTGAAGATCAGCATGACTCTGGCATAAGGTATAAGACAAAAGTGAAAGATAGGCCCTTCGCAGAGGGAAGCAGAGGTTGTCATCTGCTTTTAGGGTTGGATGCACGAAATCTTAATGCAAAAGAACGTCGCTTTATATTGCCACTTGTGATATGGACCTTTATTATACAGTCCGTCGCTTTTATTGCTTCCATATCACAAGATCGTATAAAACTTATTTTCTCCACACTAATAAATCCTACATATTTAGAGAGCAATTTTTATTGCAATACAACATGACAACTTACTTGAAGGATCTTACTCAATCCATAGGTAGATATGGTGGACTCTCATGGCAAAACTGGGTTTAAGAGTATTCGGAAGCACAAATAGTATCTCTACTTGGTGCAAAGAATTTGGCTAGCATGAGGGAGAAAGGCAAGCTCAACATGTTGGATGATCCATGATAATATACTTTATTTCGGATATAAGAAAACATAACCCATTACGTTGTCTTCCTTGTCCAACATCAACTCTTTAGCATGTCATACTTTAATGAGTGCTCACAATCATAAAAGATGTCCAAGATAGTATATTTATATGTGGAAACCTCTCTTTCTTTATTACTTCCTATTAATTTCAACGATGACCAAAACTATGTTTGTAACCTCTCAACAACTTTTATTCATCATACTCTTTTATATGTGAAGTCATTACTCTCCATAAGATCAATATGATCCCTTTAATTCTTTTTATTCCTTCTCTTTCTTTTATTCCCTCAAGATTAAAGCAAAATAATCAAGCCCTTGACTCAACACTAATCTTTATTATATATAGCTCACGGACTCGATTAGATAGAAGGATCATAAAGCAAAACTCAAAACTAAATCATAATTAAACTTTATTCTACTAGATCAAGATATTACCAAAAGGATCGAACTAAGAAATACGGTAAAGATAGGAGTGTGATGGAGATACGATACCGGGGCACCTCCCCCAAGTTTGGCAGTTGCCAAGGGGAGTGCCCATACCCATGTGATTATGTCCCCTTCTTCGGAGGTCAAGAGGATGGTGATGATGAAGATAACTATGCCTTTAGCTTTTTCATATTATAATTGAGAAGAGAAATTTCCTCCTTCAAATCATCGACCTCAGATTCCATCTTAGAAATCTTGTCACATAAATCCCCTTTGCTTTTCTGCCGAAAACGAGAAGGAATAGATCGGTTGTTAGACAGTTTAGCCCTCTTAGGGAGACTAGATTTCTTGAACTTCACGTGCATATCCCCAGGTTGAGGTAGAGGAACATCCTCCTCCTCTGAACTTGAATCATTTATCCTCCTCGAATGAGCATCCTCCTCATCATCCTTAGTTTGACCACAAGGAGATAGATCCCCATAGGTCTTCGGGTCAGCGCTGAGATGTGAGACATAGCTCTCTCCGTCGGAGTCCTGAGATGATATCTTGCTCCAAATCTGCAACAGAAACAGCTCGAAACAAAAACAGAGGATATTTGCGTGGTACGGTGGTCAAAACCTTCGGGAGATTATATAATGAATTTTTACCAACCAAAAGAAGTATCGTGCAAGAAAACGCAGTCCGGAGGGCACACGAGGTGCCCACGAGGCAGGGGGCGCGCCCTCCACCCTCGTGGACGCCTTGTGTCCTTCCCGGACTACTTCTTATTTTCCTATTTTTCTACATATTCCAAAATGGAGAAAAATTGCCATTAGAACTGTTTTGGAGTCGGTTTACATACCGTACCACATACCTATTCCTTTTCGGAGTCTGAAACATTCTGGATAGTGTCTCTTATGTATTCCTCCGGGGTTACGGTTTCAATAACATTGGTTTCAACATTTATAGGATTACCTGAGATATAATGTTTGATTCTTTGACCATTCACCACCTTCGGATTTGTGCCTTCGAAATTGTTGATTTTTATGGCACCGAAAAGATAGACCTCCTCGATAACGTAAGGACCTTCCCATTTAGAGAGAATATTTCCTGCAAAAAATCTTAAACGAGAGTTGAATAGTAACACATAATCACCTACATTAAACTCACGCTTTTGTATCCTTTTGTCATGCCATCTTTTAACTTTTTATTTAAACAGTTTGGCATCCTCATAGGCCTGGGTTCTCCATTCATCAAGTGAGCTAATGTCAAATAACCTCTTCTCCCCGGCAAGTTTGAAGTCATAATTGAGCTCTTTAATGGCCCAATATGCCTTATAATCTAGTTCGGGAGGTAAGTGACATGCTTTTCCATAAACCATTTTATATAGAGACATACCCATAGGATTTTTATATGCAGTTCTATAGGCCCATAATGCATCATCAAGTTTCTTAGACCAATTCTTTCCAGATCTATTAACAGTATTTTGCAAAATTAATTTGAGATCTCTATTACTCAATTCTACTTGACCACTAGACTGCGGGTGATACAGAGATGCAATTCTATGATTAACATCATACTTAGCAACCATTTTACGAAAAGCACCATGAACAAAATGTGAACAACCATCAGTCATTAAATATCTAGGGACTCCAAACCTCGGAAAAATAACTTCTTTAGGCATCTTAATAGAGGTGTTATGATCAGCACTACTAGTTGGAATAGCGTCTACCCACTTAGTAACGTAAGCAACAGCAACTAAAATATGTGTATACCCATTAGAGGAACGAAACGGTCCCATGCATGTAATCAAAGCCCCAAACATCAAATGGTTCAATAACAAGTGATAATTCATAGGCATATCTTGACGTCTACTAATATTACCAATTCTTTGACAGTCATCACAAGATAAGACAAACTTGCGGGCATCTTTGAAGAGAGTAGGCCAATAAAAACCGGATTGCAATACATTATGCGCAGTTCTATCTCCAGCGTGGTGTCCTCCATAAGCTTCGGAGTGGCACTTGCGTAGGATCTATTCCTATTCATGCTCAGGTATACAACGTCTAATAACACCATCTACTCCTTCTTTATAAAGATGTGGGTCATCCCAGAAGTAATGTCTTAAATCATTGAAAAACTTTTCTTTTGCTGGTATGTGAAACTAGGTGGTATAAATTTAGCAAAAATGTAATTAGCATAATCAGCATACCATGGAGCGGTACGAGAAGCATTTATGACAGCTAGTTGTTCATCAGGAAAGCTATCATCAATAGGTAGTGGGTCATCAATAACATTCTCTAACCTAGACAAGTTGTCCGCAACGGGGTTCTCAGCTCCCTTTCTATCAATAATGTGCAAATCAAATTCTTGTAGCAAGAGAACCCATCTAATAAGTCTAGGTTTAGCATCTTTCTTTTCCATAAGATATTTAATAGCAGCATGATCAGTGTGAATAGTTACTTCAGAATCAACAATATAAGGTTTGAACTTATCACAAGCAAATACAACTGCTAAAAACTCTTTTTCAGTTGTAGCATAATTTCTCTGGGCACTGTCTATAGTTTTACTAGCATATTGAACAACATTTAATTTCATATCAACTCTTTGTCCTAGAACAACACCTACAGCATAATCACTAGCATCACACATGATTTCAAAGGGTAGATTCCAATCAGGTGGCTGAACAATAGGTGCAGAAATCAAAGCTTTCTTAAGTATTTCAAATGCTTCTACACAATCATCATCAAAGACAAAAGGAATATCTTTTTGTAAGAGATTAGTCAGAGGCCTGGAGATTTTAGAGAAGTCCTTAATGAACCTCCTATAAAAACCGGTGTGACCAAGGAAACTTCTTATACCTTTAATGTCCTTAGGACACTGTATCTTTTCAATAGCATCAACTTTAGCTTTGTCAACTTCAATACCTCTTTCGGAAATTTTATGCCCCAAGACAATACCTTCATTAACCATAAAGTGGCACTTCTCCCAATTCAAGACAAGGTTAGTTTCTTCACATCTCTGCAAAACTCGATCAAGGTTGCTCAAGCAATCATCAAAAGAAGTTCCATATATGGAGAAATCATCCATGAAAACCTCAACAATCTTTTCACAAAAATCAGAGAATATAGCCATCATGCATCTTTGAAAGGTAGCAGGTGCATTGCATAAACCAAAAGTCATATGTCTATAAGAAAAGGTACCGAAAGGACAAGTAAAAGTGGTCTTTTCTTGATCCTCTTTTAACACAGGTATTTGAGAGAAACCGGAAAAACCATCTAGAAAGCAAAAATGTGTATGTGTGCATAGTCTTTCCAGTATTTGATCAATAAAAGGTAAAGGGTAATGATCCTTTCTAGTAGCTTTATTTAATTCGCGGAAATCAATTACCATTCTATAACCTGTAACAATTCTTGGTGGGATCAATTCATCTTTATCATTAGGAACAACAGTAATACCTCCCTTCTTGGGGACACAATGGACAGGATTTACCCACTGACTATCAGCAATGGGATAAATTATACCTGCCTCCAGAAGCTTTAGTATTTATTTCCTTACCACTTCTTTCATCTTAGGATTTAACCGTCGTTGGTGATCAACAACTGGTTTAGCGTCTTTCTCCAATTTTATTTTGTGTTCGCATAAAGTGGGACTAATGCCCTTAAGATCATCAAGAGTATATCCAATAGCAGCACGGTGCTTCTTCAGAGTTATCTATAATTTATTTTATTCATGCTCTGAAAGGTTAGCACTAATAATAATAGGATATATCTTCTTCTCATCAAGATAAGCATATTTAAGAGTATCAGGTAATGGTTTAAGCTCAAACACGGGATCACCCTTTGGTGGAGGAGGATCCCCTAGGATTTCAACAGGAAAGTTGTGTTTCAAAATAGGTCCCTGTTTAAAGAATACTTCATCTATTTCCCTTCTTTCATTCATAAACATATCATTTTCATGGTCTAGCAAATATTGTTCTAAAGGATCATTAGGAGGCACGGCAATAGAAGCGAGACCGATAATTTCATCTTTACTAGGCAATTCCTCATCACGGGGTTGTCTACGAAATTTAGCAAAGTTAAACTCATGAGACATATCCCCCAAACCAATAGTAACAACATCCTTTTCGTAGTCTATCCTAGCATTAACAGTATTCAAGAAGGGTCTACCAAATATAATGGGACAAAAGTTATCTTGTGGGGAACCAAGAACAAGAAAATCAACAGGATATTTAACTTTCCCACACAAGACTTCAACATCTCTAACAATCCCAACTGGTGAAATAATATCTCTATTGGCAAGCTTAATTGTAACATCAATTTCTTCTATCTCAGCAGGTGCAATATCATGCATAATTTCTATATATAGATTGTAAGGTATTGCACTGACACTGGCACCCATATCACACAAACCATGATAACAATGATCTCCTATTTTAACAGATATAACAGGCATGCCTACCACAGGTCTATGTTTATTTTTAGTATCAGGTCTAGCAATTCTAGCAGCTTCTTCACAGAAGTAATAACATGCCCATCAATATTATCAGCCAAGAGATCTTTAACCATAGCAATACTAGGTTCAACTTTAATTTGCTCAGGGGGTTTTGGTGTCTTAATAGTACTTTTGTTGACCACAGTTGAAGCTTTAGCATGATCCTTTACTCTAACAGGGAAAGGTGGTTTCTCAATATAAGCAGTAGGAATGATAGGATCATTATAAGTGATAGTCTTTTCTTCAACTTTAATATGTGCAACTACTTTTACTTCAATGGGAGGATTATATTTAAACCACTTCTCCTTAGGGAGGTCAACATGAGTAGCAAATGATTCACAGAAAGAAGCTACTATCTCAGAGTCAAGTCCATATTTAGTGCTAAATTCACGGAAAACATTGTTATCCATAAAAGATTTAACACAATCAAACTTAGGTGTTATACCTGACTCCTTACCTTCGTCGAGATCCCAATCTTCAGAGTTGCATTTAATTCTTTCCAATAAATCCCATTTGAATTCAATAGTCTTCATCATAAAAGAACCAGTACAAGAGGTATCGAGCATGGAGCGATTATTGAGAGAAAGCCTAGCATACAAATTTTGAATGATCATTTCTCTTGAGAGCTCATGATTGGGGCATGAATATAACATTGACTTAAGCCTCCCCCAAGCTTGAGCGATGCTTTCTCCTTCGCGAGGCCAAAAATTATATATAGAATTACGATCACGATGAACAAGATGCATAGGATAAAACTTCTGATGAAATTCCAATTTCAATCGGTTGTAGTTCCATGATCCCATATCATCACATAGCCTAAACCATGTCAATGCATCTCCCTTCAAAGATAAAGGTAAGACCTTCTTCTTGATAACATCCTCGGGCATACCTGCAAGCTTAAATAATCCACAAACTTCATCCACATAGATTAGGTGCAAACCGGGATGTAATGTTCCATCACCTGTGAAAGGATTAGCTAGCAGTTTCTCTATCATACACGAAGGAATTTCAAAGTAAACATTTTCAGTAGGTTCAGTAGGTTGAGGAGCAACTCTTTTCCCTACTGGTCGGGGTGAAGATACCCCGAACAAGCCCCTCAAAGGATTATGTTCCATAGTAACAAGTGACAGTAAATTTCAGCACACTATGTAATTTTTTCCTTACCAAATTCCACGTACCAAAGGCGCTTCACTCCCCGGCAATGGCACCAGAAAAGAGTCTTGATGACCCACAAGTATAGGGGATCTATCATAGTCCTTTCGATAAGTAAGAGTGTCGAACCCAACGAGGAGCAGAAGGAAATGATAAGCGGTTTTCAGTATGGTATTCTCTGCAAGCACTAAAATTATCGGTAATAGATAGTTTTGTGATAAGCTAATTTGTAACGGGTAACAAGTAATGAAAGTAAACAAGGTGCAGCAAGGTGTCCCAATCCTTTTTGTAGCAAAGGACAAGCCTGGACAAACTCTTATATAGAGAAAAGCGCTCCCGAGGACACATGGAAATTATCGTCAAGCTAGTTTTCATCACGCTCATATGATTCGCGTTCGTTACTTTGATAATTTGGTATGTGGGTGGACCAGTGCTTGGGTGCTGTCCTTTCTTGGACAAGCATCCCACTTATGATTAACCCCTATTGCAAGCATCCGCAACTACAAAAGAACTATTAAGGTAAACCTAACCATAGCATGAAACATACGGACCGAAATCAGCCCCTTACGAAGCAACTCATAAACTAGGGTTTAAGCTTCTGTCACTCTAGCAACCCATCATATACTTATTACTTCCCAATGCCTTCCTCTAGGACCAAACAATAGTGAAGTGTCATCTAGTCGACGTTCACATGACACCACTAGAGGAAAGACAACATACATCTCATCAAAATATCGAACGAATTCCAAATTCACATAACTACTTATAGCAAGACTTCTCCCATGTCCTCGGGAACAAACATGACTACTCACAAATCATATTCATGTTCATAATCAGAGGTATATTAATATGCATAAAGGATCTGAACATATGATCTTCCACCAAATAAACCAACTAGCATCAACTACAAGGAGTAATCAACACTACTAGCAACCCACAGGTACCAATCTGAGGCTTTGGGACAAAGATTGGATACAAGAGATGAACTAGGGTTCGAGAGGAGATGGTGTTGGTTAAGATGTTGATGGAGATTGACCCCCTCCCGATGAGAGGATCGTTGGTGATGACGATGGCGATGATTTCCCCCTCCCGGAGGGAAGTTTCCCCGGCAGAACAGCTCTGTCGGAGCCCTAGATTGGTTCCTCCAAGGTTCCGCCTCGTGGCGGCGGAGTTTCTTCCCGAAATCTTGCTTATGATTTTTTTCAGGGTAAAAGACTTCATATAGCAGAAGATGGGCACCGGAGGCCTGCCAGGGGGCCCATGAGGCAGGGGGGCGCGCACAGGGGGGTAGGGCGCGCCCCCACCCTCATGGCCAGGGTGTGGGCCCCCTCTGGTACTTTCTTCGCTCAGTATTTTTTATTAACTCCAAAAATGACTTCCATGAAGTTTCAGGACTTTTGGAGCTGTGCAGAATAGGTCTCTAATATTTGCTCCTTTTCCAGTCCAGAATTCCAGTTACCGGCATTCTCCCTCTTCATGTAAACCTTGTAAAATAAGAGAGAATAGGCATAAGTATTGTGACATAACGTGTAATAACAGCCCATAATGTGATAAATATCGATATAAAAGCATGATGCAAAATGGATGTATCACTAGTGCGAGTGCAATACCTCATTCCTTATACGAAGAAATTATGCATGACATTGCACCTGCTGAGTTAGAAGGAATTGATGTTACAATTAAGCTTGCCAATAGAGATACTATTTCACCAGTTGGGATTGTTAGAGATGTTGAAGTCTTGTGTGGGAAAGTTAAATATCCTACTGATTTTCTTGTTCTTGGTTCCCGACAAGATGACTTTTGTCCCATTATATTTGGTAGACCCTTCTTGAATACTGTTAATGCTGAGATAGATTCCAAAAAGGATGTTGTTACTATTGGTTTGGGGATATGTCTCATGATTTTAATTTTGCTAAATTTCGTAGACAACCCCATGATAAAGAATTGCCTAGTAAAGATGAAATTATTGGTCTTTCTATTGCCGTGCCTCCTAACGGTCCTTTAGAACAATACTTGCTAGACCGTGAAAATGATATGTTTATGAATGAAAGAAGGGAAATAGATGAAGTATTCTTTAAATAGGGACCTATTTTCAAACACAACCTGCATGTTGAAATCTTAGGGCATCCTCCTCCACCCAAGGGTGATCCCGTGTTTGAGCTTAAACCATTACCTGCTCTTAAATATGCTTATCTTGATGAAAAGAAGATATATCATGTTATTATTAGTGCTAACCTTTCAGAGCAGGAAGAAGATAAATTATTGAAAACTCTAAAGAAGCACTGTGCTGCTATTGGATATACTCTTGATGATCTTAAGGGCATTAGTCCCACTCTATGCCAGCACAAAATAAAATTGGAGAAAGACGCTAAACCAGTTATTGATCACCAACGACGGTTAAATCCCAAGATGAAAGGAGTGGTAAGAAAAGAAATACTAAAGCTTCTGGAGGCAGGTACAATTTATCCTGTTGCTGATAGTCAGTGGGTAAGTCTTGTCCATTGTGTCCCCAAGAAGGGAGGTATTACTATTGTTCCTAATGATAAAGATGAATTGATCCCACAAAGAATTGTTATAGGTTATAGAATGGTAATTGATTTCCACAAACTAAATAAAGCTACTAAAAAGGATCATTACCCTTTACCTTTTATTGATCAAATGCTAGAAAGATTATCCAAACATACACATTTTTGCTTTCTAGACGGCTATTCTGGTTTCTCTCAAATACCTGTGTCAAAAGAGGATCTGGAAAAGACCACTTTTACTTGCCCTTTCGGTACCTTTGCTTATAGACGTATGCCTTTTGGTTTATGCAATGCACCTGCTACCTTTCAAAGATGTATGACTGGTATACTCTCTGACTTTTGTGAAAAGATTGTTGAGGTTTTCATGGATGATTTTTCTGTATATGGAACTTCTTTTGATGATTTCTTAAGTAACCTTGATCGAGTTTTGCAGAGATGTGAAGAAACTAATCTTGTCTTGAATTGGGAGAAGTGCCACTTTATGGTTAATGAAGGCATCATCTTGGGGCATAAAATTTCTGAAAGAGGTATTGAAGTTGATAAATCTAAAGTTGATGCTATCAAAAAGATGTCGTGTCCCAAGGACATTAAAGGTATAAGAAGTTTCCTTGGTCATGTCGTTTTTTATAGGAGGTTCATTAAAGACTTTTCAAAAATTTCTAGGCCTCTGACTAATCTCTTACAAAAAGATGTTCCTTTGGTCTTTGATGATGATTGTGTAGAAGCATTAGAAATACTTAAGAAAGCCTTGATTTCTGCACCTATTGTTCAGCCTTCTGATTGGAATTTACCCTTTGAAATTATGTGTGATGCTAGTGATTATGCTGTAGGTGTTGTTCTAGGACAAAGAGTTGATAAGAAATTAAATGTTATCCAATATGCTAGTAAAACTCTAGACAGTGCCCAGAGAAATTATGCTACAACTGAAAAAGAATTTTTAGCAGTTGTATTTGGTTGTGATAAGTTCAGACCTTATATTGTTGATTATAAAGTAACTGTTCACACTGATCATGCTACTATTAAATATCTTATGGAAAAGAAAGATGCTAAACCTAGACTTATTAGATGGGTTCTCCTACTACAAGAATTTGATTTGCATATTATTGATAGAAAGGGAGCTGAGAACCCCGTTGCAGACAACTTGTCTAGGTTAGAGAATGTTCTTGATGACCCACTACCTATTGATGATAGCTTCCCTGATGAACAATTAGCTGTCATAAATGCTTCTCGTACTGCTCCGTGGTATGTTGATTATGCCGATTACATTGTTGCTAAATTTATACCACCTAGTTTCACATACCAGCAAAAGAAAAAGTTTTTCTATGATTTAAGACATTAGTTCTGGGATGACCCACACCTTTATAAACAAGGAGTAGATGGTGTTATTAGACGTTGTGTACCTGAGCATGAACAGGACAGATCCTACGCAAGTGTCACTCCGAGGCTTATGGAGGACACCACGCTGGAGATAGAACTGCACATAAGGTATTGCAATACGGTTTTTATTGGCCTACTCTCTTCAAAGATGCCCGTAAGTTTGTCTTGTCTTGTAATGAATGTCAAAGAATTGGTAATATTAGTAGATGTCAAGAAATGCCTATGAACTATTCACTTGTTATTGAACCATTTGACATTTGGGGTTTTGATTATATGGGACCGCTTCCTTCCTCTAATGGGTATACACATATTTTAGTTGATGTTGATTACGTTACTAAGTGGGTAGAAGTTATTCCAACTAGTAGTGCTGATCATGACACCTCTATTAAGATGCTTAAAGAAGTTATTTTTCCGAGGTTTGGAGTCCCTAGATATTTAATGACTGATGGTTGTTCACATTTTGTTCATGTTGCTTTTCGTAAAATGCTTGCTAAGTATGATGTTAATCATAGAATTGCATCTCCATACCATCCACAATCTAGTGGTCAAGTAGAACTGAGTAATAGAGATAATAAATTAATTTTGCAAAAGACCGTTAATAGATCTAGAAAGAATTGGTCCAAGAAACTTGATGATGCATTATGGGCCTATAGAACTGCATATAAAAATCCTATGGGTATGTCTCCATATAAAATGGTTTATGGAAAAGAATGTCACTTACGTCTCGAACTAGAACATACGGCATATTGGGCCATTAAAGAGCTCACTTATGATTTCAAACTTGCCGGTGAGAAGAGACTATTTGACATCAGCTCACTTGATGAGTGGAGAACCCAAGCCTATGAGAATGCCAAGCTGTTCAAAGAAAAAGTTAAAAGATGGCATGACAAAAGGATACAAAAGCGTGAGTTTAATGTAGGTGATTATGTTTTGCTATACAACTCTCGTTTAAGATTTTTTGCAGGAAAACTCCTCTCTAAATGGGAAGGTCCTTACGTTATCGAGGAGGTCTATCGTTCCGGTGCCATAAAAATCAACAACTTCGAAGGCACAAATCTGAAGGTGGTGAACGGTCAAAGAATCAAACATTATATCTCAGGTAATCCCATAAATGTTGAAACTAATGTTATTGAAACTGTAACCCCGGAGGAATACATAAGGGACACTTTCCAGAACGTTTCAGACTCCAAAAAGGAATAGGTATGTGGTACGGTAAGTAAACCGACTCCAGAACAGTTCTAATAGCATTTTTCTCCGTTTTGGAATATTTAAGAAAATAGGAAAATAAGAAGTAGTCTGAAAGGGACACGAGGCATCCACGAGGGTGGAGGGCGCGCCCCCCTGCCTCGTGGGCACCTCGTGTGCTCTCCGGACTCCGTTTTCTTGCACGATACTTCTTTTGGTCGGTAAAAATTCATTATATAATCTCCCGAAGGTTTTGACCACCGTACCACGCAACTATCCTCTGTTTTTTTTCGAGCTGTTTCTATAGCAGATTTAGAGCAAGCTCAAGACTCCGACGGAGAGAGCTATGTCTCACATCTCATTGCTGACCCAAAGACCTATGGGGACCTATCTCCTGGTGGTTGAACTACGGATGATGAGGAGGATGCTCATTTGATGAGGATCGAGGATTCAAGTTCGGAGGAGGAGAATGTTCCTCTACCTCAACCTAGGGTTATGCACGTGAAGTTCAAGAAGTCTAGTCTCCCTAAGAGGGCTAAACTGTCTAACAACCGATCTATTCCTTCTCGCTTTTGGCAGAAAAGCAAAGGAGATTTATGTGACAAGATCTTGAAGCTAGAATCGGAGGTCAATGATTTAAAGGAGGAAATTGCTCTTCTCAATTACAATATGAAAAATTTGAAGGCACAATTGTCATCATCATCACCATCTTCTTCACCTCCGCAGAAAGAGACATAAACACATGGGTATGGGCACTCCCCTTGGCAACTGCCAAGCTTGGGGGAGGTGCCCCGGCATCATATCACCATCACACTTCTATCTTTACCCTTTTTCTTAGTTCGATCCTTTAGGTAATATCTTGATCTAGTAGAATAAAGTTTTAGTATGATCTAGTTTCGAGTTCTGCTTTATGATCCTTCTATGTAATCGAGTGTGTGAGCTATATATAATAAAGATTGGTTTTGAATTGAGGGCTTGGTTACCTTGCTATGATCTTGAGGGAATAGAAAAAGAGAATAAAAGGAAATAAAGAGATCATATTGATCTTATGGAGAGTAATGACTTCACATATAAAGAGTATGATGAATAAAAGTTGTTGAGAGTTGACAAACATAGTTTTAGTCATCGTTGCAATTAATAGGAAGTAATAAAGAGAGAGAGGTTTTCACATATAAATATACTATCTTGGACATCTTTTATGATTGTGAGCACTCATTAAAATATGACATGCTAAAAAGTTGATGTTGGACAAGGAAAACAACGTAATGGGGTATGTTTTCTTATATCCGAAATAAAGTATATTGTCATGGATCATCCAACATGTTGAGCTTGCCTTTCCCCCTCATGCTAGCCAAATTCTTTGCACCAAGTAGAGATACTACTTGTGCTTCCGAATATCCTTAAACACAGTTTTGCCATGAGTGTCCACCATATCTACCTATGGATTGAGTAAATCCTTCAAGTAAGTTGTCATTGTTGCATGCAATAAAAATTGCTCTCTAAATATGTATGATTTATTAGTGTGGAGAAAATAAGCTTTATACGATCTTGTGATATGGAAGAAATAAAAGTGATGGACTGCATAATAAAGGTCCCTATCACAAGTGGCAATATAAAGTGACGTTCTTTTGCATTAAGATTTTGTGCATCCAACCATAAAAGCACATGACAACCTCTGCTTCCCTCTGCGAAGGGCATGTCTTTTATTTTTGTCTTATGTCTTATGCAAGAGTCGAGGTGATCTTCACCTTTCCTTTTTACACTTTATCCTCTGGCAAGCACATTGTGTTGGAAGGATCCTGATATATCCAATTGGATGTAAGTTATCATAAACTATTATTGTTGACATTACCCTTGAGGTAAAAGGTTGGGAGGCAAAACTATAAGCCCCTATCTTTCTCTGTGTCCGATTAAAACTTCATACCCATAAGTATTGCGTGAGTGTTCGAAATTGTGAAAGACTAAATCATAGTTGTGTATGTGGACTTGCTGAAAAGCTCTTATATTGACTCTTTCCGATGTTATGATAAATTGCAATTGCTTCAATGACCGAGATCATAGTTTGTTAGTTTTCAATGAAGTTTCTGATTCATACTTGACATTGTGAATAGATTGTTACTTTAGCATAAGAAATCATATGACAATATATATATATATATATATATATATATATATATATATTGTTGTTGAATGGTCATGATGCCCTCATGTCCGTATTTTATTTTATCGACACCTCTATCTCTAAACATGTGGACATATTTTTCGATAATGGTTTCCGCTTGAGGACAAGCGAGGTCTAAGCTTGGGGGAGTTGATACGTCCATTTTGCATCATGCTTTTATATCGATATTTATTGCATTATGGCTGTTATTACACATTATGTAACAATACTTATGCCTTTTGTCTCTTATTTTACAAGGTTTACATGAAGAGGGAGAATGCCCGTAGCTGTAATTCTAGGCTGGAAACGGAGCAAATATTAGAGACCTATTCTGCACAACTTCAAAAGTCCTGAAACTCCACGAAAGTCAGTTTTGGAATATATTAAAAATATTGGGTGAAGAAAGCACCAGAGGGGGCACACCCTGTCCACGAGGGTGGAGGGCGCACCCTACCCCCTGGGAGCGCCCCCTGCCTCGTGGGCCCCCTGGCAGGCCTTCGGTACCCATCTTTTGCTATATGAAGTCTTTCACCCTGGAAAAAATCATAAGGAAGCTTTCAGGACGAATCGCCGCTGTCTCGAGGCGGAACCTGGCGAAACCAATCTAGGGCTCCAGCGGAGCTGTTCTGCCGGGGAAACATCCCTCCGGGAGGGGGAAATCATCACCATCGTCATCACCATCGATCATCTCATCGGGAGGGGGTCAATCTCCATCAACATCTTCACCAGCACCATCTCCTCTCAAACCCTAGTTCATCTCTTGTATCCGATCTTTGTCTCAAAACCTCAGATTGGTACCTGTGGGTTGCTAGTAGTGTTGATTACTCCTTGTAGTTGATGCTAGTTGGTTTATTTGGTGGAAGATCATATGTTCAGATCCTTTATGCATATTAATACCCCTCTGATTATGAACATGAATATTATTTGTGAGTAGTTACGTTTGTTCCTGAGGACATGGGAGAAGTCTTGCTATAAGTAGTCATGTGAATTTGGTATTCGTTTGATATTTTGATGAGATGTATGTTGCCTTTCCTCTAGTGGTGTTATGTGAATGTCGACTACATGACACTTCACCATTATTTGGGCCTAGGGGAATGCATTGGGAAGTAATAAGTAGATGATGGGTTGCTAGAGTGACAGGAGCTTAAACCCTAGTTTATGTGTTGCTTCGTAAGGGGCTGATTTGGATCCATATGTTTCATGCTATGGTTAGGTTTACCTTAATACTTCTTTTGTAGTTGCGGATGCTTGCAAGAGGGGTTAATCATACGTGGGATGCTTGTCCAAGGAAGGGCAGTACTCAAGCACCGGTCCACCCACATATCAAATTATCAAAGTAACGAACGCGAATCATATGAGCATGATGAAAACTAGCTTGACAATAATCCCCATGTGTCATCGGGAGTTCTTTCCTTTATATAAGAGTTTGTCGAGACTTTCCCTTTGCTACCAAAAGGATTGGGCCACCTTGCTACACCTTGTTTACTTTTGTTACTTGTTACCCGTTACAAATTACCTTATCATAAAACTATCTGTTACAGATAATTTCAGCGCTTGCAGAGAATACCTTACTGAAAACTACTTGTCATTTCCTTCTGCTCCTCGTTGGGTTCGACACTCTTACTTATCGAAAGGACTACGATATATCCCCTATACTTGTGGGTCATCATACTCTTAGGCTTGCATGTGTAGGTTGATTGCTTGACTTGTGCTAAGTTGCTAAAATCTGCCAAGACTTAAAATTGGTAAAAGGCTAGATTTTTAATTGGTCAAGTAGTCTAATCACCCCCTCCCCCTCTAGACATACTTTCGATCCTACAATGTGTTTATGTTTTTATAACATTTCTCAGTCCAGCCCAACATGATATTTTCACCCAGCCCAGCAAGTCCGCAGATTTCAGGAAAAATGTAAATGGGCTTTAAATTCTACCATATATATAAACGGGCTGCATAGATGCTACATCATTGTTTCACCCAGCCCACCAAATGGACTAAAAACAAATGGACTGTCTGACATGTGGGCCAGTAGGTCGAAGCCTAAGCAAGGTGTTGGATTTACATCCAACGGCCGACATTCTTCTTCAATCTCTCGTCTTCTTCCCCCAGCGCTGCCAGGACCGCCTGCTCCAGCCTCCGGTGTCCAGCGGTGTTGTTTTGCGCGCCTCGCAGCGAAACGCTACCCCGCCGACGGCCAGGCCATCCCTCCACTCAGCACATCATGTTATTCTTTGCCGAGTGTAGGCCCACCCCGCACCCGAACCAGTCAAGTTTCCCACCCCTCTCCGTCTGCGACTCCACTGTCGCGTCTTCCCCATCTCCGGGTCGTTCCAGTCTGGGGCCTCGCCGTCGTCCACCGACTCGCTGCGCTCGGTGCAGCATGGTCAACAAACGGGAGTCATCGAAAGAGGACTATACATGGAGAGCCTGACGGTTGGGACCCACGAGGTCCGTGGTCGCACGGAAGGAAAGTTCCACCTTATTAAGTTGTTTCCTCCCGCTGACAGCTGAGACCCACCGGCTGTATCTTCGCACGGAAGGAAGCGCCTCCTTGTTATGCGAAAAAAACTATTCCTCCTGATTACAGCTGGGACCCAGCAGATTTGGTGGCGGACTTGTGGGCCTACTAAGCAGACGTGTTCGCAGGGCTTTGTCAACTTAATCAACAAATGATTCTAGCAGCTGGACCATTGGATGTTAATCCAACAGCCGTGCTCCTTCTTCAACCTCTGTTCTTGCTCCTGTCTCCCGTGGGCGGCAGTGCTGTCGCGCACCCGAACCAGTCAAGTTTCCCACTCCTCTCCATCTATGACTCCACTGCCACGTCTTCCCCATCTCTGGGTCGTTCCAGTCTGGGGCCTCGCCGTCATCCACCGGCCTTGGTGCGCTCGGCACGGTGTGGTCAACGTGGTCAACAAACGAGAGTCATCAGAAGATGACTATACGTGAGAGGCTGACAGTGGGGGCGCACCACGCCCATGGACGCATGCATGCAACAGCATCTTTTTACCCTGAAAAATAATGTTTTCTCCCCCTAACTGCTGGGACCCACCAGCTACATCTTCGCACGCAAGGAGGTGCATCCTTATTACGGGAAAAAATATCCCCCCTGACAACTAGGACCCAGCAGCTATATCTTCGCACGCAAGGAAGTGCGTCCTTATCCTCCCTGACAGCTGGGACCCACCCGGTCGAAGCGTACGTACCGTTATCTGTCTTGTCGGAACGTGTACGTACATACTGGTCGATCGGTCACTCTGCAACGATGAACCGTGGTCGAGTAAGTAGCGGCACATGTCATGGTAGAGCCCCCCATGTAGCAGTTCAGGCTGTCCCGTCTAAACCGTGTACACGTACATACAGCCACACGCCAAAAAATATGGCCATGTACGTACATACGGGCGGGGTCTCGAACGCCTACTCGCGGATATGTACGGCCAGGTCTCGTGTACATGGCTGGGTCGGAACGGAGAAACTGTGTCGTCGTGTTCATCGGGAGGCAACGGAATGTGTCGTGTTCATCGGGAGGCAACGGAATACGTCGTGTTCATCGGGAGCCAACCGGCTTGGACAGAACAACCGATCGAAATAAGGCATGGCGTACCGCAGAACGGAGGAAACGACCTTGTGTTCGACCGGCCATGGTCGAGACGGGATCATGTTCATCGGGAGGGGTCTGGCGTACCACAAAACGGAGGAAACGGAGGAAACGGACTTCTCTTGGACCTCCTACAGTCAAAACGGGGTCCTGTTGATCGGGAGGGGTGTGGCATACCGCAAAACGGAGGAAACGGACTTGTGTTGGAGCGCTACGATCGAAAGGGAGTCCTGTTCATCAGGAGGGGTGTGGCGTACTGCAAAACGGGACTCCACGGGATACTGTTCATCTCCACCGTCGACCTCCTCCAGCCTCCATGGGCTACTATTGATCCACCGTCGGCCTCCTCCAGCCTCCACCTGCGACTGTTCATCCACGGGCTCCTGTTCATCCAGCCTCCACCACTCCTCCACCGGCTACTGTTCAACCAGCCCTCTCCATGGGGTCCTGTTCAACCACCCCTCCACGGGCTACTGTTCATCCAAACCTCCACCGGCTACTGTTCAAGCAGCCCTCCACGGGGTCATGTTCATCCACCCCCAACCGGCTCGATCGGGGTCCTATTCATCCAACGGCAACGGCCTCTACTACCATGGGGTCCTGTTCATCCAACTCCCCGCGGGGAATTGTTCATCCAAACCCTCCCAACAACGCTCACTGTTCATCAAGAGGCAACATCGATCAGTTTCAGTTAGCAGCAATAGCAACGGAATCACTCGGGTTCAGTTAACAGCAAGGGATCGATCGGGGTTCAATAACGTAACTAGTGCAATCGCTTGGGTTCAGTTAGAGCCCAACGCCTCGCTCGGGTTCAGTTAGAGCGCAACGCCTCGCACAAACGCACTTACATGTACGAGAGAAACCCACAAACCTCCGTGCATCGCTCGGCCCCGACCACCCACCGTAATCGGGAACTCCCCAATATTTTCCTCGCCCTCGCTTCTACCATGGTTTTTTTCCGTCATGGACGGCCCAAAGAATTTCATGCAGCTGCGTCTCCAGCCCGCCCAGGACGAAGAGCCCATTTTCTGTCATGATTTTTTGTCATAGAAGTAGGAGCCCACCACATCTATGACGATACCAGGTTTTGTCACAATTATCGTCATAGAAGTGTCATAAGCATGACAGAATTTTTTTTCGTTCGGCCCAAAACGTCACGGATGTGTCTTTTTTTTGTAGTGTTTGCAACCTCACCGGAGGTCGCTCAGACGCCTGCCCCACGGTGGGTGCCAACTATCGTGGGAACGACTCTGATAGTAAGTGTAGGGGGTATGTAGGAGGAGGCAGTGTCCTAGCTACGGCGAGGTTGTACACACAAGTTTACGAGTTCAGGCCCCTCTCAGAGGAGGTAAAAGCCCTACGTCTCGGTGCCGCTGAGGCTTGTCGACTGGATATGTGTTGAAGTTACAGGGGGTGCGAACCCTTATGCCAGAAGAGGGGTGGCTTATATAGAGTGCGCCAGACCCCTCACAGCCCTCGGTTACACATGGTTCAATGTGAGTTAAGACTGGGACGTTACTGGTAATGCCTGCTATTAATGACCTTTATAACGACGGAGTGAATGCCTGACCGTTGCCATCCCGGGGTGACCTTAGGCCTTCTATAATCAGAGTGGTTCTCTATATGGTCGAGTGATGTTATCATGGTCGATTGGAATTGGGATATCCAAGTGGAATCGTTCGTCGAGTGGATTGTACTTCAGAGTGATTTCAGTCGGTATCTTCTGTTGGACTTTGAATGTCTTTGACTCTAAGGCAGTGTCCTTGGGTAGGGTGTCTAGGTCAGGCCTAAGACCCTACCCTAGGTACATGTCATCGTCAGGGGCCACAGGCTGTCTAGAACATCAGCATCAAAAAGGAGTCCCCAACTTTCCTAGCTCTCGCAGCAAGCTCATCAGGGCGGCCCTCGCCAAATCCGTCCTTACCTCACAAGCGATTTATCACATCACCTCCCACACCCCCGGGAGTGCTCCAAAACATGAACAAGTTGGAGCGGGCCTTTCTCTGGTCTGGGACGGACAAGACGACTAGTGCTAAATGCAAGGTCAACTGGACCTCAGTGTGTCGCCCTAAGGGCCTCGGGGGCCTAGGTGTGCTCAACCTCAACAAATTCGCTAGGGCTCTCAGATTGCGGTGGTCATGGTTTGAGTGGAAGGAGCCCTCCAAGCTATGGGTGGGCTCGGGCAACCCGTGCGACGATGATGATAGGGAGTTCTTCTATGTCTGCACCACCATCACGGTGGGAAATGGAGTTCGCACACCTATTTGAGACTCGTCATGGCTGAATGGTAAAAAGCCCAAGGATATTGCCCCCTCATCTATGTGTGCTCAACAAGAAATAACTGGAAAGTTAAGGCTGTGATGAAGGATAATGCTTGGATAATAAAGATCAAAGTTCCCGACAATGTTTCAATGGATCACATTCGGGAGTTCATCTCCCTTTGGTTCCTCCTGCGAAAGGTAAAAATGTTATTTATTGTAAGTGGGTCTATAGAATTAAAAGGTAGGCTATTGGAGAAATAGAGATATACAGAACCAGACTAGTTGCAAAAGGCTTCAAACATGGCATAGATTATGAGGATACTTTTAGTCCAGTTGTGAAAGCAGCCACTGTCATACTTGTTCCGTCTATTCCAATGTCAAAAGGTTGGAGTCTTCGCCAATTGGATGTGTAGAATGTGTTCCTTCATGGCGTTCTAGAGGAAGAGGTGTACATGAAACAACCTCCTGGGTATGAAGGGAAAAACATCATTATGTGTGTAAGCTTGATAAGGCTTTATATGGGTTAAAACAAGCACCTAGAGCATGGTACTCTAGGTTGAGTGAAAAACTCCAAAGGCTTGGATTTCAACCTTCAAGGGCTGATACTTCATTATTTTTCTATAGAAAAGGCAAGATCACTATTTTTATGTTAGTATATGTTGATGACATAATTGTGTCTACCTCATCACAGGAAGCAACTATGGCACTTCTTGAGGATCTAAGGAAAGAATTTGCCTTAAATGATCTTGGTGACTTGCATTATTTCTTGGGTATAGAAGTGAAGAAGGTGGAAGATGGCATAGTTTTGACTCAAGAGAAATATGTGTCAGATGTGCTGAAAAGAGCAGGTATGATGAATTGCAAAACTTCCAATATGGCACTCTCCACTTCAGATAAGCTCTCCAAGGAAAATGATGAGCCATTAGGAGCAGAAGAGTCCACAAATTATAGAAGTGTGCTAGGTGCATTGCTGTACCTAACTATGACAATACCTGATATATCTTTTCCTGTAAATAAAGTATGTCCGTTTTTGCATTCTCCTACACTTGAACACTAGACTGCAGTGAAGAGAATTCTCAGATATCTTAGGGGTACCATGAGTACTGGACTAAAAATCACGAAGTCAACCTCACCTTTAGTAATTGCCTTCTCAGATGCTGACTGGGCAGGTTGTCCTGATGATAGAAGATCAACAGGTGGATTTGTTGTTTTCTTTGGGCCAAACTTAATTTCATGGAGTGCACAAAAGCAAGCTACAGTGTCAAGATCAAGCACAGAAGCTGAATACAAAGCTTTGGCAAAAGCTACAGCCGAACTAATATGGGTTCACGCCGCCCTTGATGAACTTGGCATGAATTCTTCTTCATTTGCTCGCTTATGGTGTGATAATATTGGTGTCACGTATCTTTTAGCAAATCCAGTGTCTCATGCAAGTACAAAACACATTGAGGTTGGCTATCATTTTGTTCGTGAAAGAGTAGCAAGGAAATACTTGATATTCATTTTATCCCCACTAATGATTAAGTTGCATATGGTTTTACCAAAGCCTTATCATGGCGTAAATTGGAAGACTTCAAGAACAATCTCACGCACGAGTTCCACAAACACACACAATAGCATAAAGGGTTAATGCTGAGGGCACAACTCAACAAGCCCTGAAATACAAAACACAGACACACGCACAACAGCCCGAACAGCAGGCCTAATCGGGACGCGATCACGGCACACCACCGGGCGGCCCGCCGCAACGTCGTTGGCCTCGGCAATGCCCGCCCACACCACCTGTGACGGGCGGCAGGGGGGACGGCGGGGAGGCAGGGAGGGGGCGCGGGGAGGAGAGCGGTGGCCAACGGAGGGAGCGAGGCCAGCGGCGACGGGGGATCCACCGCGGCGGGGGAATCGCCCAGGTCGTCGCCAGAGCTCGTGGACTCTATCCCCAATAAACTCTTTGCGCTCATATGATCTTCCTCTAAACCGTATATACGCCATAGGGCTAGGCGCATGTATTATCTTTCTGTTGTAATCTAGTTGATAGGTTATTGTGTTGATCTCTATCTTGTATAGCTAACTTGGAGATCAATCCACAACCTAACGAACTAATTATGTAAACCCTAGCCGCACCTATGGCTCTATATAAACATGCAGCGCGTCCCTCTAGGCGTCCCTCTAGGCATACGCTTAAACCAAATTTACAATTTTTTCCGAAGCAAGATCAATATATGTTATTTTCTTCACCCGTGTCTTTGCTTGACATGCCACCGCGGGGGCAACTTGCATAGAAACAGTTTTCTAGGTGAGATACATGAGATTTGCGCAGAAAAAACAAGCCGTTCTGCCGTGGGAAAATCAGCTCAATAGGTCGTAGAACACAGCTTTCTAGCTTCAACTGCTGTACTATTCTTTTGGTTTGCCATTATGGATCGAATTTGCATTTGAACTACGAGTAGTTTGACATGGTGCATACTGAATTTGAAATTGACTTTTTCTGTGATGACACGAATCGTTGACAATAAGTTTCTAAAACCTTCCATTGCATTGTTGGTTGACAGTGCGAGGGATCACCGTATTTCCCCTGGAGGCCATGCCCCTTGACGTTGAGTACTACTGCTTTGCTGTCGAAGGGAAACGTTTGTCCGACCAACGTTAGGCCAACTTCACCGCGCGACCCCATCCTGTCCGGCTCCGTCCGTTTGGGGTAAAATGGACAAACGAGGCGGCCCAGCGCGCGACGGCCCGGATCCATCTTGTCCGTTTTGTGTCCGGGCCGACCCATTTCAAGCGCAAACTTGCGCCGGGTTTGGGTCGCGGCGGACACCAAACGGACGCGCGCCTCGTCCGCGTTGGGGCCGCGTGGCAGGCGGCCACCCGGCCACCTACCTCCCATCCGCCCACATCAATGCGCACGAGCAGGCGGCCCCACCTGTCATCCGCACATCGGAAGGTCGCCGTCCTTCTTTAAGTGGGAAGCGTGGACCGGTCGTCGTCCACACTGCCCCACGCCACCCCGCGGCCTCCTCGAAACCCGACAGCGCCGAACCCTAGCCGAAGCCCTCCATTGTCCTCGAGCTCGCCGGCTGGCCACCTCGAAGCCATGGGCTTCTGGAACCGTAAGGGGAAGCACGACCGTGAGGCCGGCTCCTCCTCAGGGCGCCGCCGCGGCTCCGTGAAGAAGGAGGAGCCCGCGTCTCCGCCCGCGTCTCCGCCGCGCTCCTCCCGTCGAGCCCCCGCGCCGGCCCCCTTCACCATCAACCCTAGGCCCGCCGGCGAGCGCGACCGGCAGTACCTCGCGGCGGACGTGTGCCGGCGGTACTGGGATACGAGGACGCCGGTCCCATGGAGCGACGTCCACCTCCCCAACGGCTGGCACCTCAGCGCCGATCGGGTCCCGATCCCGCCTGTGACGGCGAGCGGCCGCGCGCGCCGCGATGAGATCGAGCGCCGCCGCCGCGTCCTCCCCGACGACCTGTTCTACGACGACGGGTACACCCCAGATTCCAACCTCTGGGACACGTGGCTCTGGGACGAGCACGACACGCGCCGTGCGTCATACTTCGCCGGCACGGTGTCGGGGCCGCGGCGGCCACGTCGAGAGGTGTGCGGGCATACGCGCGTGCGCGGCCTCACGCCCACGCCGTCGCCTTCCCCGTCTCCGTCACCACCTCCACCTCCTCGCATGACAGCGGAGGAGGAGGCCCGGCTCGTGCAGCATGTCATGGACGACTCCATGTACACCCACGACGAGCGCCAATGGGACGGCTTGGAGGAGGCGATGGCACTCTCTGCCGCCGGTGACGTCGCCTTCCCCGAGCTGCAAATGGTGGCCGTCAAGGAGGAGGAGAGGAGGGAGGAGGCGATGGGGGAGGAGCCGGTGGCCGCGTTCCACCCGGGCCTGGTGGGCGAGGGGTGGGGCTGGTCCTGCACTGCTCCGGAGATAGCCGCCGCCGTGGGCGTGAACTGGTGCGCCACTCCGCCGCGGTCACCGGAGCGGGAGGCGTCGCCACGGGAGGAGGTCGTGCAGGCACCTCCCCCCGTCCAGCCCGCCCCCGTCTACCACGCACCGCCGGCCCACCTCTGGACGCCGCCGGCCTACGTGGACCTCGTCAGCGACGACGACGACGCCGACGGCCACTGAAGACGGCGACGGCATCGAAGGGCACGGGCAGGAGCGCGCTGGCGGCGGCCTTTTTTTATTTTCTTTTTTATGTTTAATTATGTCAAGTTGGACATGAAACTGAGCCGTTTTGTGGCCATGGACCCTAACTTAAGTTTTAAGTTTTTTAAACTACGTTTATTTACTTTTTTAAGTCATTTTGTTTAAGTTTTTATATTTTTTTTGTAAACACGTCCCACACGGACAAGATTTGGGGTGCGGCTGCGCGGTGGGCGCACGAACGACCCAACGGACAGAGACGGACACGAGCGAGCCCATCGACGCTTTAAAGGGACAAAATCCGGTCAAAACGGACGTCCGTTTGGGGTCGCGCGGTGGAGATGGCCTTACGACCTACGCTACGGCGGTCACTGCTGGAGCAGGGCCCGGGATGGAGACGGTGCTGATGGTCGCCAGGTTGGCGGCGGTCGACGTGCAGGTGCAGTGCGCGACCGTCGCCGTCCCCTGCAGCCTTCTGAAATCTGATAATGTTGCCCGGCACTGCTGCGTGCGGGTGATGCGGCCCGTGGGCCATCGAGCCCGTGCAATGATGACACCACCGGAGTGGACTTTCGCCCCGTCCCGTCCCGTCCCGGAGGGACAGCGACATGGCTCGCCATCACGCTGCCTGCTTTGCTTTGCTCCGCTCCTCCGCCGCACCAGGCTCTGCTCCACCGTTTACAATGGCAACAGCCAGCAGTGCGTCGGTCGATCATGCATGCCCCCCTTCCCTTTCCGGCTCCAGCCGGGCCTAGCCTAGGGTTGGGTCGTGCACGATTGAGTCAGCTGCGTGCATGATTCGCGCCGGCACTGCCCGTGAACCGGCCGCTCATGACGCAGTTATAGCCAGCCGGGCCGGAGGAAGGTGGTAGCGCCAGCCGATTGATCTGGGTCTTTCTTGCTGTGTTAACAAGTGCGTCTGTGCGTGCATGCTATAAAGTCGAAAGCTTTTCGGATGCAATTTGCCAAAGGCGTGCGGTGTGCGTGTGTGCCGGTGGTGGCCTTTTGGGACGGGACGCGCCTTTTGGCAGCCCGTAAGTTCACCACAAACTTTCTTTCTTTCTACTAGCACCAAAAGATATATATCATGCGGCTTTTGCGGCTGAAATGAAATCTACAGCGTGAAAAAGGCAGCAGGTTGCTAGCATTTACTACCAGTACTCCTGGTCGTGGATGAAGGTGCACTGCGTGCTTCGCTCTGCAGAACCCCCTTAAAAACTCCGCTCGTCAACGCAGCAGGTGCAGCATTATTTTTTCCCGATACGCCACGCCCCCCTACGTACGAGTCCTTCCATCAAAGTATAATAAGCGTGGATGTACTCTGCCTTGAATCGAGTAGCGCGTGCATGCATTCGATGAATCTCGTGCGTCACTCACCAATTTATATAATTATATTTCTGTTCGTTGAGCTCGCTTACGCGCTGAAGCAGACGACCCAACGGCTGCATCATCATATTGGTGTGACGGTGTAACTCGGTGGTGGTTCACCTGCATCGGGCAACTTAACCGGGTCCCAACTACTGGATCGTCCTCCCTCGTTTCCTCAATCGGCATTGCTTATTCCGTTGGTGCAAGGACGGATGACGTGACGGGAAACGCGTTAGGGTTAGGCTGCTTGGCACATGAGCACTGCACACTCCAACAGCATGACCGGTCTTCCACGCCAAGAAGTTAGTTCGTTCTGAAACGGCGAGAAGCAGACCCCGAAAGCATGAGCAGCTTGCCGTTGCACTGCCTCTGCCTGCCAGTGCCAGCCAAGTGGACAACGGTGGAGTGTTTGATATGATAGACTAATAACATCGCCATGAATTTTTCTCCATTATGGAAAAGGAGGACAAGTCAAATTACCGCTTGAATGATATGCCGTGGATCTTATTTTACCTCCTCCCCGTTTTCGGGTCCTTTTGTTATGTTCTGTTTTGTTTGCTCTTTTTTGGCCTATTTTGGACTTGAAGAGCTTTCAGCTCCATCTACCCCTTTGAAATCTTGTCGTTTCCTTCTAATGCACAGTGATAAAAACATTCACGTGTGTGTTAAAAAAAAATATCGATTCCTTTTTATGCTAGACTTTCCACCAATAAGACAAATTATATCGTTTTAAAAGGAGAAAGCAAGTAAGCTTACACCCAGGGGTTTTCCTAAAGTACATGGAAACACTTAGCCACTTAGGCCCCGTTTGGATTGCCGTTTTTGCTGGTATTCAGCTGGTTAAGGATACACGTTGGACGCGTCGTTTTGTTTCCAAGTGGAAAATCAGGTGTGAATGATAATCTACACCCGTAATAAAAAACATGTGCATAAATTTACGCCCATCCCAAGCGAGGCCTTAGAGAATCTCCAATGACACCAATACTATTGTCATTCACGTGATTTCCACGCCTTCTCTTATATCTCTTCATTTTCTATTACATCTCCTAATTGAAGATTATTATGAACAATGTCTTTTTCATCCGGGGCCCTTCTACATCTGTGCTCCGCAATTTTTTTCATTTTCCTATCTCCTTTTTTTTTCTTTTCTTTTTGACTCCCTCCTTCGTCTCAAGAAGAAGATGACATAGAGCATGAAGAAATCATTGACATATTGTTATCAAGATGGTCCTACGTCTTATACCTAGACATATTTTACAAAAGGAGTAAATTTCACACTTTATTCTCAGGGTGCGATCTTGTGTAGTCATATTGTCCCTTTTTGGGTCTCATGCCACATCTATCTAATTCATTATTTCCCCAAACTAACAAGGTGAGTCTATTTTATTAGGATGACATGGCGGTCGACTAGGCGGACAACTCAAATCCTTATCTACCATGGTTGTCTGATATGGCTCATCAATTATTGACAAAATTTCATATAGTCGTCTAGGGATGGCAGTTTTGCCCATTGGTATGGGTACCCGTGGTACTTGCCTGAATACAGTGGGCATGGGATGAGACTTTAATTTGTACCCAGTAATGGTATCCATACCCGCAAAATATGGCTAGGGCATCGGTATGAAATTGTGTATGTGAGTAACCCAATGGATACACAAAAAGAGTTAATATTATGAAAAAAAACTCCTATGACATGTGGGGTTACATCAAACCCCTACGATCCTACCAAAAACCAAAAACCCATGATTCCTGAAACCAGTTGTAGCCCACCGGCCTGCCACTTCTCATATGTCCTACGTGATTAATTTCTCTACTTTTTTATATGGTAATGCGATATATTGTACACACCGGATATCCATTGGGTAGGGGCACTGGTGTCAATTTGTGCCCACGGGTATTGAAGTGGGTGGGTATAGATGATTTCTGTGGATATGAGTTTGGACAGAAGGGGCTTGTGCCGATCCATACCATATCCATTGCCATAATTCGTCCTTAGGAATGGATCCAGCTGTCGGTTGAAAAGAAGTTATTCTCTTCGTCCTTATCTCCTCGTTTTCTACGATTGAACTTTGACCATTATTAGCATCTTTAATATATTAATTATTCATTAATTACTGAAATAAAAATTTAAACAATACGTTTTACCTTGTATTGAATTGTAAATTTTTTTGTGACATATAGTAACAAACATTTTGTTAGTCGGATTGATGGTCAAAGTTGGACCTGGCAATATGAGTGTGTCATATTTTAATAGGAACATGCAGAGTAAAAATACGAAATTGCCTAGTTAAGGCCTCCTTTGGTTCGTAGGAACTTTGTATAAATTGCATAGGATATGATTCTTACAGAGAAAATTCCTTTAGAGCCTTAGTTTGTAAAATATTCCTGAGTCCTGGTTCACTAGTCCCCCATCATATTTTGATCATGACTTTAACTGTTAAAATATAAATTGTACGTACCAAAACAATATCATTGTAAAAATTATTCAAATTCGAACATTTTTTTTTGACATGCATGAACGTTTTGCTAGTAAGTATGTGAACAAACTTTTAAATTTTACAAAAATCTATATTTAAACACTGCCGTCCCCGTTCAAGCGCTCCACTGGCAGGGCGAACCAGAATTCAATGCACCGCCTCCGGCGTCCTGTGACCTCCAGCTCCAACTAGGCGCTCCCTCCTCACCGCCGCCTCTCCCGGTGACTTGATTACTTGCTGTAAAAAAAAAGAAAGAAAAAAAACGCCGTCCCGGAAAGGAGCCAAACCCCCGTCGTCACTGGATTTAAACCCCCACGCTGACCTCTGCTCCGCCTCCCTTCCTTCCCTTCCCTTCCCTTGGCATCCCTTGCACGTTTCTCCTCTCCTCTCCTCTCCTCTCCTCCCGCGGGTCAAACCAAGCCAAAGGACAGAAGAAGCCGCACCCAAACGCTCCACCTCCAGCCCCTAATGTCGTGCCGCCTCCCCTCCAATTCCACCACAGCCGCAACGCACCAGCCCCCCACCCCTCCCACCCGCACAGCGGCGGTATAAGAGCCCGGGCGGAGAGAGCCGGGTTGGGTTGGTTTGGGCCTGGGAACTGGGATCGCGGCGCGATGGAGAGCGCGTGGAGGAAGGCCAAGAGGGCGCTGGCCCTCCGTCTCTGCGTGCTCGTCCCCGCCGAGGGCGATGGGAGGCCGGCGGCCTCAGGCGCCGGCGGGTGTCGGGGCGAGGCGGCCGTGACGGTGGGGTCCGCGCCCGAGGAGCCGGCGGCCGGCGGCGGCGCGTTGCGGAGGTCCAAGTCCGGGAGCAGGTCCTCCTCCAAGGTGAGGCAGTTTCCGTTTGCATTTTCTGCATAATAATACCTCGCGTTTACTGAATTAGATTTGAAATGCTGGTTTGTAGCGAGATCCGTATCCGTCCGCGCGAATTTCGGGTTCTCCTGACCTGCCTGTGATTTATTACTAGAAGATGATCGATATTCTGCATGCCTACGATATTTTAGACTTGGTTGCCTTCTAAAGCGTTTTACAAATTCAGCGCTCTTGGAAGAAGATACTTATGTTTTTTTTTCGAATAAGAAGATACTTGTGTGGATTACTACCCCTGTAGACTGTAACCGATTCCGAGCGTAGCCATCGTCCTCGTGATCGCCGCCGTTGCTTTGTTTCGTGCGCCCCTTCCGAATCATACACGTCCCTGTTCTCAATCCTGTACTACTACTAGTATTGCTGCGGCTTTGGGCCATTCACTTCTTTCCCTCGGCAGCAGATAGTAGTAGGAGCAAACTTCCAATACAGTGCTGCGCCAGCCGTGATCTGCTCAGCGCCATATCTTTTTAAGCTAATCCATATTTGACTTTGCATTGGATATGCATAATTGCTTACGACGCGGGCCCACTTTCCTATTGCATCCCACTATTAATGAATTCCACTTGCCCCCTCCCCTGAAAAGGACCGAGAAAAGCTTTGCTTCCTTTGCTCATCACCTGCCCGTGGCGCCGTCACGTGGAGCAAATCCCCGACTCTTTCCTCCTACCACCAGCTTTCTGTCTTTATGGCAAATGTTCCAACTTGGCACCAGCGATGCAAATTCATGAAATTGTTTCTTGTTTATGGTATCATTTTTCTGTGGTGAATGTGCCTCGACTGCCAACTGCAACTGCAACTGCAACTGCAACTGCATGCATGGTTTGACCATGCGTATGTATGACAATTCAACAAGCAACCTCACGAGGATTGCGCCTCTTTACTTGACATTTTGTTGTGCCCTTTTCCATATAACAAATAATTTTTTTGTAGAACAGGAAGTGAATTACTTATGATGGATTTAATAACACATTTATGTTTGTGTGCGTTCTTTTTTTATAAGTTGGATCGGAGCACAGCCTGCACCTAGTTTAGTTTTGGTTCTTTTGTTATGTATCATATTCTTGTATGTTATGTCCTTCAAGTTGGTTGGTTTTACTTTGCATGCGAAGGTAGCCTTTACCATTTGCAAAACCATTGAACTTAAATATATGGGATTGAAACTTATGGTGGTGATAATATATTCTAAGTGAATGGTCAATTGCTTCAGTATAACAACATGTGGGGATAAGACCAGATTTTTTCTTTGCTTTGAAAGTTTGGTGGTAGGCGGCTGGGCCCTGTTCAAAGGTTGTACTTGGTTTGTACTTTCGTTTCGGCAAAATTCATGAAATAGTTAACCTGGTTTTGTTTGTAAAAGTTGACACGAACATTTACCTCCGTATGCTTGTAGTAGTTTGTTTGGCAAATTCATGAAACAGTTAACCTCTTTATCTTTGTGAAACACTTAACCTCTTTATCTTTGTATAATAGTTGACACAACCAATTACATTTTCTCGATGGTGATGGACCAATCAAAAACAAATTGCTAGACTTGATGTTGGTTTACCCTGTTCTTATAATGGAGTTTGATCTGTGATTTGATAGAGTTGTGCCCTTGTCTCCTCTTTTTATCATGCATGTAAGGTGGTACCGGACCCAGACACGGGAAAAATGTCCTTTCGTAGGCTAGCGTTGGCAGGGTCAAAATGGAACTGAATGTTTGTCCTTTCCATGCAAAAATGGAAACGGTGAGCATTTTCTGGAAACTTAAACAGAAAAGTTCAGAACTTAAGCGGAAACTTTGCCCCGGAAAAAGATACATAGTCCGAATAGCTGTTTCTGCTGGAAACAGAAACAGTTCCGGAATTTCTGTTGATATAACTGTGTGTCTAGCTCATAATCAACTAGCCAAAGGCCCATCCACAATGACCCTAAATTATTTTCCTGTCTAGCTCCCGATCTTTTCTCTTAGAACACAATGCTACCCTCTAGGCTCGCACGACTCGGAGAACTTGTGGTCATGCTGATACATTTTGTTATTGTTATGCTGCCAAAGGTCGAAATAAATACTTTGTCATTTTCTAAAAATTTAAAAAAATTAATCCCCACTCTTTCATTCAACTACCAGAGTTCTTTTTCAGGGCAAACGTTCCAACTTGGCACTATGCACTATCCATCGTAAGAAATGCAAATTGATGAAATAGTTGTTTAAATTATTATTTTGTCTTGACTGCCATCTGCATGCTTGGTTTGACCATATGGGTGCCAATTCAACAAGTAACCTCGTAAGGATTACCTCATTGAGCTGACATTTTGTTGTGCATGCTCGCCGACTTTTCATAAAAGAAAAGTGAACCGTCTACAACAGAAATTTAAGTACTTACGATGTAATGTCATGTATTTTGTAAGGTTTATGTATTTTGTTTCTTCTAATTTGATCAGGAGCACAGCCTGCAGTTTGCATTTTTGTGTAGGATATCCTTTGAGTTAATGAGTTTACTTTGCATGCAATGTAGCTTAGACCATTTGCAGAACAACATATATATGTGCCATCCAAGAAGCTGTTTATTTATTTATTTTTGGGTAGATTTTGATGGAATTATATTGATCTCTATTTTTTTTTGTACTTGAACAGAGGAAATGTGCAATATGCTTTGACTCTATGAGATCAGGCCATGGTCAAGCCTTGTTCACTGCAGAATGCTCTCATAAGTTCCATTTTCACTGCATTTCATCCAATGTGAAACATGGGAATCATGTCTGCCCAGTCTGCCGGGCAAAGTGGAAAGAGATACCCTTGAATCGCTCACTCTCTTCCAACATTCCTGATGGAAGACGTGGAATTAATGGAGTCCAATTGCCACAACAAGATGCCTATGTGGCTCTTCTCCACCAAGTTCCAAACCGTCAGCGAGGAGTTCGTCGCTTACATACTTTTGAGCCAACAGACTTCAATGACGATGAATCTTTACAGCAGACAGAAGCTACTGACAGTCTTAATTCTCGGTCTAAGAAGACTGCAGAAATCAGTACATATCCAGAATTCTCATCCATTCCACAGTCATCATCTCAAGATGGATTTTCTGTTCTGATCCATCTGAAAGCTCCCAGTGCTAGCTCAGACCAGGCCACAGGCAGATTGGTCAATGAAAGCTCAGTTAGATCCCCAAGCGGACGTGCTCCTGTTGATCTTGTCACAGTGATTGATATTAGTGGCAGTATGGCAGGCACCAAGCTGGCACTGCTAAAGCGGGCAATGGGCTTTGTGATTCAACACCTTGGTCCATCTGATCGCCTTTCTGTAATTGCTTTCTCATCTTCTGCCCGAAGGCTGTTCCACCTTCAGCGCATGTCGCATTATGGCAGGCAGCAGGCCTTGCAGGCTATTAACTCGCTTGGTGCTGGTGGTGGCACAAACATTGCTGAAGCACTTAAGAAAGCTACGAAGGTGATTGAGGATCGCAGCTATAAGAATTCAGTGTGCAGCATCATTCTTCTGTCTGACGGGCAAGATACCTACAACCTTAGCTCAAATGCTCGAGGGGGCTCGAAAGATTATAGCACACTTGTCCCGCAGTCTATTCTGGATGATACACGGCGTATGCTGCCTATTCATGCTTTTGGATTTGGAGCAGACCATGATTCAGACTCCCTGCATTCAGTTGCTGAAGCTTCTGGTGGCACATTTTCCTTTATCGAAGATGAAGGCGTGATGCAGGATGCGTTTGCTCAATGCATTGGTGGGCTTCTTAGCGTCGTCGTACAGGAGATGCGACTCAACATGGAATGTGTTCATCCTGGTGTTCAACTCTGTTCCATCAAATCTGGTAGCTACCCAAGCATGATGGCAAGGGATGGGCGGAGCTGTTCAGTTGATATTGGTCATCTGTATGCTGATGAGGAGAGAGACATTTTGCTGTCAGTGAACATCCCACAGTCTCGCGAACAGACCTCACTGTTAAAGGTTGCTTGTTCTTACAGGGATCTAACAAATGAGACCATCAAGCTTAAAGTCGATGAGGTGAAGATCAACAGGCCGATGTCAGCCATATCTGAAAATGTATCCATTGAGGTTGATCGTGAGCGGAACCGCATACAGGCCGCTGATTCTATTGAATCTGCGAGGGCTGCTGCTGAGAGGGGTGCTCTCGCTGAGGCTGTGACCATTCTGGAGGACTGCCGGAGGAGATTATCAGAGTCCTTTGCTAGCAGGAGCGGGGACCGTCTATCCTTGGCCCTTGATGCAGAACTGAGGGAGATGCAGGAGAGGATGGCAAGTCGCCAGCTCTATGAAGCTTCAGGGAGGGCCTACATGCTATCTGGACTGAGTTCGCATTCCTGGCAGCGAGCGACGACGCGCGGGGACTCGACAGAGAGCAGCACCATTGTTCACTCCTACCAGACGCCATCCATGGTTCAGATGTTACAGCATTCGCAGAGCCATATCCCTTCGCCTCCGGGCCAGCAGCCACAAGCCCGACCACCCAGGCCGTCGGCAAGGTAGTTGAACCGTTTCGTCTTGGCAGCCAAATGCGCTGACGATGGCCAAGGATGTCGCCTTAGCTTTCAAAGTTGTTTCCTTGATTGCTGGACATAGTACCTGTTGATTCTTCTGCTTATTTGTTTAGTTGAGACTGTCGTGGTGGGTTTATACCGAAGAGATTGAGCTGGGTAACGAATACCGGGTACATTCTGGGATATCAGTATGTATTACCCTGTTCTGTCAGGAATAATATTTGGGAAATGAGGCTGGAATTGTAATTAGTCTGGATTGTTTCCTTGAATCCTAAATTCTTCTGCCTATTTGCTTATCTGGTGTCAGTCGTCTTTAATACACTGCATTCATCTAAAACGGATCGTCACAACATGGGGGCAACGGAGCACTTTATTTTAAACTGCTCTAAAAAGATGCGTAAAAGATTTGAATTTTTTTTTAAAATTACATGAATACGGATGCATGTGGTCTAAGTACATGTGGAATTTCGTTCAATAATACTCTGTAAACTAATATAAGAGCGTTTAGATTACTAAAGTAGTGATCTAAACACTCTTATATTAGTTTACGGAGGGAGTACATTGTATTACGTGCTGCACAAAAAGACAAAATTTCTGTCCAAAAACAAGCCCCTAATTTTCATGTATTTTGTCTTTTTTGTATCTTTTACATGCAAGCATGTATATTGCTGAAATTTTGGCCTGATATACTGCATTGCTATATGTCATGCACACAAAAATTCGAACTGTAAAAATGTGATTTTTTTGAACTTCAAAATAAAGTGCTCCGTTGCATCCGTGCTCAGAAGTCAATTTTCGGCATTCTGGAGTGTTTCTTTTCCCTTACAATCTGAGTGCATATCATCTCTTGGCTGAAAGAATTACATCCAGACATCACGGTATCCTTAGAGCAGACTAAAAATAAAATACTCCCTTCATTTCTAAATATTTATTTTTCTAGAGATTTCAACAAATGACTACATACAGAATAAAATGGGTAAATCTATATTATAAAATATGTTTATATACATCCTTATGTGGTAGTCCATTTGAAATCTAAAAAAACAAATATTTAGGAATGGAGGGAGTAGAAACCAATGTTCTAAACTATCCTCTTTTACACCCGCGAAAAAACCCTATCCTTCCGTAGTCGTGCCGCTGATAGTCTCCGTGACAAAACACCGGGATGGCCCCCCTCCGATCTTGGCCTTGCAGATAATCACCTTGTCCAAGCATCTGTTGATGTAACACCCGTCGCCCCCGGGACTCCTCACCGCCACGTCCACCACCACCTGGCCCCTCTCCAGCTCGCCGGCCAGCCGGTCCCGGAGGAAGCGAGGCAGGTGCACGTCCATGCCCCACGCCGTGGCGGCGACCTCGCACGCCCCTAGTTTCTCGGCGCAGAACGACGGCACGGTGCCTTTGCTGAGCAGCACGTCCCCGTACGACACGACCGCGAAGGAGTCCACGCCGACGCACGCCCGGAGGACCTTGTCGCGGGTGTTGTCGACGTACACGGTGATGCCGAACACCGGGCTGAGCGCGGGCCGGTCGCCGTGGAGATCCCGGGCCGGGTCCAGGCCGTCGACGCTGGTGATGGCCACGGTGTACTCGGGGCCTCGTGACGACACAAATGGCCACAGAATAAGAAATAGTAGAACTCCCGTGCTACCGAAAAACAGCAGAATCCGACAAGCTTCAGGAACGACGACCACGAGCAGCTGCATTCGCCTTGGGCCATGGCGTCGAGGAACAATGACGAGAATTTGATCGATAATATGTTGTGTTTGGTAAGTCGTTGGGGAACCATATATAGTACGTACATATTGGAGAGGAGGAGTCTCTTTGCTTGCGTTACGGACGGAAGGATCCGTCTGTAGGCGGACACGGCTGCGTGTCTGAATCGTGTGGCGGAACACAATCGCCCGGCATTGGTCTCCAGCTCTTGGGTGTAGGATAAATGATGAGGTAGAAGAGAGAGAAATCATTAAAAAAAGACTTGTCTTCTCTTATTTAAGAGAAGAAGAGATGATCTCTTAGCACAATATAACTAGTTATTGAAGATAAGGCTAAGAGATAATTCATTATGGACATATTTTTTGGTCATCTCTAAATTATATGCAAGACTTAAGATAAGACTATCTTATCAATCATCATACATGCCCTAATCGTAAGAGCATCTCCATTCGCGCACCCCCCCCCCCCCGCCCAAACAGGCCCCCAGGGCGTCTTTTTTAGCGCCGGCGATGAAAAAACGGCCCAGTTGTGCCCCCAGGTCGTTGTTTATCGTCGGTTTGGGCCGAAATAACAGCAGGCAAATCTGAACCGAACCCAGCCCCTCGGGAGGCGCGTGGGGGCGCCGGCCGAAGCGAAAAGGCGCATGGACCCGCTCTGTCTATTTCCCGCCGTCCCCCCCTCTTCCCTCCATTTTCCCAGTGCTTCCCCCTTCTCCACCGCCGCTCCCGCCATTCTCCTCATCATCAGATCCAGCCGACATGCCGCCGAAGAAGTATATGGCCCCTCGCACCGCCACCGCCGATTCCACCCAGCCGAAGCAGAGGAAGGCGAGGGCGCTGATGGCAAGGCCACCCGACATGTCGAACGCCGCGTGGAGTGCGGATGTTCAGCGCCGGGAGGCGGTCACCGTCGACTGGCGGAATGGGCTCATCGTCAAGAGGGCCAGAGACGCGGCGGCGGCGGCGGAGCAGGGAGAGGCGTCTCGCGCGGGGATGAACCTTCCGCCCGGCCACTGCGCACAAACCGCGTGGAGCCAGCAGAGCGTCGCGTCGCCGGCCGACTTCTCGCCGCCCCCGCCGGAATGAGGGTATGCACCCTCGCCTGGCATACCGACGGCGACGCGCATGGCGGTTTCAACCCCAACATCACCTTCCCGCATGGCACGCCGTCGAGTGCCTCCCCTCCGGCCTGAACCCCGACCAGCGCATTCCGTTCCCCGCGTTCACCGCCGGCCTCCCCACCCAGTACAGCTATTCGTCGCCGGCGTACTCAGCCTCGCCTACACCGCCTCTGCGCTGGGGCACCCAACCCTTCATGCATGGCTCGGCGCCACAGTTTGGCAATACCGACGTGTTGGAAATATGCCCTAGAGGCAATAATAAATTGGTTATTATTATATTTCCTTGTTCATGATAATCGTTTATTATCCATGCTAGAATTGTATTGATAGGAAACTCAGATACATGAGTGGATACATAGACAACACCATGTCCCTAGTAAGCCTCTAGTTGACTAGCTCGTTGATCAATAGATGGTTACGGTTTCCTGACCATGGACATTGGATGTCGTTGATAACGGGATCACATCATTAGGAGAATGATGTGATGGACGAGACCCAATCCTAAGCCTAGCACAAGATCGTGTAGTTCGTTTGCTCAGAGCTTTTCTAATGTCAAGTATCAGTTCCTTAGACCATGAGATTGTGCAACTCCCGGATACCGTAGGAATGCTTTGGGTGTACCACACGTCACAACGTAACTGGGTGGCTATAAAAGTGCACTACAGGTATCTCCGAAAGTGTCTGTTAGGTTGGCACGAATCGAGACTGGGATTTGTCACTCCGTGTAAACGGAGAGGTATCTCTGGGCCCACTCGGTAGGACATCATCATAATGTGCACAATGTGACCAAGGAGTTGATCACGGGATGGTGTGAGTTACGGAACGAGTAAAGAGACTTGCCGGTAACGAGATTGAACAAGGTATCGGGATACCGACGATCGAATCTCGGGCAAGTACCATACCGATTGACAAAGGGAATTGGGTACGGGATTGATTGAATCCTCGACATCGTGGTTCATCCGATGAGATCATCGAGGAGCATGTGGGAGCCAACATGGGTATCCAGATCCCGCTGTTGGTTATTGACCGGAGAGTCGTCTCGGTCATGTGTGCATGTCTCCCGAACCCGTAGGGTCTACACACTTAAGGTTCGGTGACGCTAGGGTTATAGAGATATTAGTATGCGGTAACCCGAAAGTTGTTCGGAGTCCCGGATGAGACCCCGGACGTCACAAGGAGTTCCGGAATGGTCCGGAGGTAAAGATTTATATATGGGAAGTCTTATTTTGGTCGCCGAAAAAGTTTCGCACTTTATCGGTATTGTACCGGGAGTGCCGAAAGGGGTCCGGGGGTCCACCAAGGGGGTCCACCAGCCCCGGGGGGCCACATGGGCTGTAGGGGATGCGCCTTGGCATATATGGGCCAAGGGCACCAGCCCCAAGAGGCCCATGCGCCAAGAGATAAGAAAAAGGGAGAGTCCTAAAGGGGGAAGGCACCTCCGAGGTGCCTTGGGGAGGAAGGACTCCTCCCTGGCCGCACCCTTCCTTGGAGGAAGGGCCAAGGCTGCGCCCCCCTCTCCCTTGGCCCTATATATAGTGGGGGGGAGGGAGGGCGGCAATACCTAAGCCCTGGCGCCTCCCTCTCCCTCCCGTGACACATCTCCCTCCTCCCGCAGCGCTTGGCGAAGCCCTGTTGGAATCCCGCTACTTCCACCACCACGCCGTCGTGCTGCTGGATCTCCATCAACCTCTCCTCCCCCCTTGCTGGATCAAGAAGGAGGAGACGTCGCTGCTCCGTACGTGTGTTGAACGCGGAGGTGCCGTCCGTTCGGCGCTAGGATCATCGGTGATTTGGATCACGACGAGTACGACTCCATCAACCCCGTTCTCTTGAACGCTTCCGCTCGCGATCTACAAGGGTATGTAGATGCACTCCCCTTCCCCTCGTTGCTAGATTACTCCATAGATTGATCTTGGTGATGCGTAGAAAATTTTGAATTTCTGCTACGTTCCCCAACAGTGGCATCATGAGCTAGGTCTATGCGTAGTTTCTACGCACGAGTAGAACACAAAGTAGTTGTGGGCATCGATTTTGTCAATTTACTTGCCGTTACTACTCTTATCTTGATTCGGCGGCATCGTGGGATGAAGCGGCCTGGACCGACCTTACACGTACACTTACGTGAGACAGGTTCCACCGACTGACATGCACTAGTTGCATAAGGTGGCTAGCGGGTGTCTGTCTCTCCCACTTTAGTCGGATCGGATTCGATGAAAAGGGTCCTTATGAAGGGTAAATAGAAATTGGCATATCACGTTGTGGCTTTTGCGTAGGTAAGAAACGTTCTTGCTAGAATCCCATAGCAGCCACGTAAAACATGCAACAACAATTAGAGGACGTCTAACTTGTTTTTGCAGGGTATGCTATGTGATGTGATATGGCCAAAAGGATGTGATGAATGATATACGTGATGTATGAGATTGATCATGTTCTTGTAATAGGAATCACGACTTGCATGTCGATGACTATGACAACCGGCAGGAGCCATAGGAGTTGTCTTAATTTATTGTATGACCTGCGTGTCAATGAAAAACGCCATGTAATTACTTTACTTTATTGCTAACCGTTAGCCATAGTAGTAGAAGTAATAGTTGGCGAGACAACTTCATGAAGACACAATGATGGAGATCATGATGATGGAGATCATGGTGTCATGCCGGTGACGAAGGTGATCATGCCGCGCCTCGAAGATGGAGATCAAAAGGCGCAAGATGATATTGGCCATATCATGTCACTTTATGATTTGCATGTGATGTTTATCATGTTTACATCTTATTTGCTTAGAACGACAGTAGCATAAATAAGATGATCCCTCACTAAAATTTCAAGAGACGTGTTCCCCCTAACTGTGCACCGTTGCGAAGGTTCGTTGTTTCGAAGCACCACGTGATGATTGGGTGTGATAGATTCTAACGTTCGCATACAACGGGTGTTGATGAGCCTAGCATGTACAGACATGGCCTCGGAACACAAGCAAAACACTTAGGTTGACTTGACGAGCCTAGCATGTACAGACATGGCTTCGGAACACAAGAGATCGAAAGGTTGAACATGAGTCGTATAGTAGATACGATCAACATGGAGATGTTCACCGATGATGACTAGTCCGTCTCACGTGATGATCGGACACGGCCTAGTTTGACTCGGATCATGTATCACTTAAATGACTAGAGGGGTGTCTGTCTGAGTGGGAGTTCATTAAATAATCAGATGAACTTCATTATCATGAACATAGTCAAAAGGTCTTTGCAAATTATGTCATAGCTTGCGCTTTAGTTCTACTGTTTAAGATATGTTCCTAAAGAAAATTTAGTTGAAAGTTAATAGTAGCAATTATGCGGTCTGGGTCCATAAACTGAGGATTGTCCTCATTGCTGCACAGAAGGCTTATGTCCTTAATGCACCGCTCGGTGTGCTGAACCTCAGCGTCGTCTGTAGATGTTGCGAAACATCTGACATACACGTTTTGATGATTACGTGATAGTTCAGTGTGTAATGCTAACGGTTTAGAATTGTGGCACCAAAGACGTTTTTGAAACGTCGCAGAACATATGAGATGTTCCGAAGACTGAAATTGGGATTTCAGACTAGTGCCCACGTCAAGAGGTATGAGACCTCTGACAAGTTTCTTAAGCCTGCAGACTAAGGGAGAAAAGCTCAATCGTTGAGCATGTGCTCAGATTGTCTGAGTACTACAATCGCTTGAATCGAGTGGGAGTTAATCTTCCAGATGAGATAGTGATGGTTCTCCATAGTCACTGCCACCAAGCTATTAGAGCTTCGTGATGAACTATAACATATCAGGGATAGACATGATGATCCTTGAGCAACTCGCGATGTTTGACACCGCGAAAGTAGAAGGAGCATCAATTGTTGATGGTTAGTAAAACCACTAGTTTCTAGAAGGGCAAGGGCAAAAAGGGATACTTCATGAAACAGCAAATCATTTGCTGCTCTAGTGAAGAATCCCAAGGTTGAACCCAAACCCGAGACTAAGTGCTTTTGCAATGAGGGAAACGGTCACCGAAGTAGAACTGCCCTAGATACTTGGTAGATGAGAAGGCAGGCAAGGTCGACAGAAGTATATTGGATATACATTATGTGAATGTGTACTTTACTAGCACTCCTAGCAGCACCAGGGTATTAGATACCAGTTCGGTTGCTAAGTATTAGTGACTCGAAATAAAAGCTGCGGAATAAACGGAGACTAGCTAAAGGTGAGATGACGATATGTGTTGGAAGTGTTTCCAAGGTTGATGTGATCAAGCATCGCATGCTCCCTCTACCATCGAGATTGGTGTTAAACCTAAATAATTGTTATTTGGTGTTGAGCATAAACATGATTGGATTATGTTTATCGCAATACGGTTCTTCATTTAAGGAGAATAATGGTTACTCTGTTTATTTGAATAATACCTTCAATGGTATTGCACCTAAAATGAATCTCGATCGCAGTGATACACATGTTCGTGCCAAAGATATAAAATAGTACCACATACTTGTGGCACTGCGATTTGAGTCATATTGGTATAGAACGCATGAAGAAGCTCCATGTAGATGGATCTTTGGACTCACTCGTTTTTGAAAAGATTGAGACATGCGAACCATGTCTATTGGTATATATGCATGAAGAAACTCCATGCAGATGGATCGTTTGGACTCACTTGATTTTGAATCACTTGAGACATGCAAATCATACCACATGGGCAAGATGACTGAAAGGCCTCGTTTTCAGTAAGATGGAACAAGAGAGCAACTTGTTGGAAGTAATACATTTGATGTGTGCAGTCCAATGAGTGCTGAGGCACGCAGTGGATATCGATATGTTCTTACTTCACAGATGATTTGAGTAGATGCTGAGAATATTTACTTGATGAAACACAAGTCTGAATTATTGAAAGGTTCAAGTAATTTCAGAGTGAAGTTGAAGATCGTCGTGACAACAGGATGAAATGTCTATGATATGATCATAGAGATATCTGAGTTACGAGTTTGGCTCACAATTAAGACATTGTGGAAAGTGTTTCACAAGTAATACCGCCTGGAACACCACAGTGTGATGGTGTGTCCGAACATCATAACTGCACCCTATTGGATATGGTGCATACCATGATGTCTCTTATCGAATTACAACTATCGTTTATGGGTTAGGCATTAGAGACAACCGCATTCACTTTAAAAGGGGGCACCATGCAATTCCGTTGAGACGACACCGTTTAGAGAAACCTAAGTTGTCGTTTCTTAAAAGTTTGGGGCTGCGATGCTTATGTGAAAAAGTTTCAGGCTGATAAGCTCGAACCCAAAGCGGATAAATGCATCTTCATAGAATACCCAAAACATTTGGGTATACCTCCTATTTCAGATCTGGAAGCAAAAGTAATTGCTTCTAGAAACGGGTCCTTTCTCGAGGAAAAGTTTCTCTCGAAAGAATTGAGTGGGAGGATGGTGGAGACTTGATGAGGTTATTGAACCATAACTTCAACTAGTGTGTAGCAAGGCACAGGAAGTTGTTCCTGTGGCATCTACACCAATTGAAGTGGAAGCTTATGATAGTGATCATGAAACTTCGGATCAAGTCACTACCAAACCTCGTAGGACGACGAGGATGCGTACTACTTCAGAGTAATACGTAATCCTGTCTTGGAAGTCATGTTGTTGGACAATGATGAACCTATGAGCTATGGAGAAGCGATGGTGGGCCCATATTCCGACAAATGGTTAGAAGCCATGAAATCCGAGATAGGATCCATGTATCAGAACAAAGCATTGGACTTTGGTGAACTTGCCCGATGATCGGCAAGCCATTGAGATAAATGGATCTTTAAGAAGAAGACGGACGTGGACGGTAATGTTACCGTCTATGAAGCTCGACTTGTGGCAAAGAGTATTTCCACAAGTTCAAGGAGTTGACTACGATGAGATTTTCTCATCCGTAGCGATGCTTAAGTCCGTCGGAATCATGTTAGCATCAGCTGCATTTATGAAATCTGGCAGATGGATGTCAAAACAAGTTTCCTTACCAGTTTTCGTAAGGAAAGGTTGTACGTGATACAATCAGAAAGGTTTTGCCGATCCTAAGGATGCTAAAAGGTATGCTAGCTCCAGCGACCCTTCCATGGACTAGAGCAAGCATCTCGGAGTCTGAATATACGCTTTGATGGAGTGATCAAAGTTTTGGGTTTATACAGAGTTTGTTAGAAACTTGTATTTACAATAAAGTGAGTGGGAGCGCTACAACATTTCTGATAAGTATATGTGAATGACATATTGTTGATCCGAAATGATGTAAAATTTCTGGAAAGCATAAAGGGTTGTTTGAAAGGAGTTTTTCAAAGGAAGACTTGGATAAAGCTGCTTACATATTGGGCATCAAGATCTATAGAGATAGATCAAGACGCCTGATGATACTTTCAAAGAACGCACACCTTGACATGATTTTGAAAGAGTTCAAAATAGATCAGCAAAGAAGGAGTTCTTGGCTGTGTTACAAGGTGTGAGTATTGAGTAAGACTCAAGACCTGACCACAGCAGAAGAGAGAGAAAGGACGAAGGTCGTCCCCTATGCTTTAGACGTAGGCTCTATAGTATGCTATGCTGTGTACCGCACATGTAGTGTGACTTGCCATGAGTTGGTCAAGGGGTACAATAGTGATCCGGGAATGGATCACATGACAGCGGTCGAACTTATCCTTAGTATCTAGCAGACTAAGGAATTTTTTCGATTATGGAGGTGAAAAGGAGTTCGTCGTAAAGGGTTACGTTGATGCAAACTTTGACACTAATCCGGATAACTCTGAGTAGTAAACCGGATTCGTATAGTAGAGCAGTTATTTGAAATGGCTCCAAGTAGCGCGTGGTAGCATCCACAAGATGACATAGATATTCGTAAAGCACACACGAATCTGAAAGGTTCAGACCCGTTGACTAATAACCTCTCTCACAAGCATAACATGATCAAACCAGAACTCATTGAGTGTTAATCACATAGAGATGTGAACTAGATTGTTGACTCTAGTAAACTCTTTGGATGTTGGTCACATGGTGATGTGACCTGTGAGTGTTAATCACATGGTGATGTGGACTAGATTATTGACTCTAGTGCAAGTGGGAGACTGTTGGAAATATGCCCTAGAGGCAATAATAAATTGGTTATTATTATATTTCCTTGTTCATGATAATCGTTTATTATCCATGCTAGAATTGTATTGATAGGAAACTCAGATACATGTGTGGATACATAGACAACACCATGTCCCTAGTAAGCCTCTAGTTGACTAGCTCGTTGATCAATAGATGATTACGGTTTCCTGACCATGGACATTGGATGTCGTTGATAACGGGATCACATCATTAGGAGAATGATGTGATGGACGAGACCCAATCCTAAGCCTAGCACAAGATCGTGTAGTTCGTTTGCTCAGAGCTTTTCTAATGTCAAGTATCAGTTCCTTAGACCATGAGATTGTGCAACTCCCGGATACCGTAGGAATGCTTTGGGTGTACCACACGTCACAACGTAACTGGGTGGCTATAAAGGTGCACTACAGGTATCTCCGAAAGTGTCTGTTAGGTTGGCACGAATCGAGACTGGGATTTGTCACTCCGTGTAAACGGAGAGGTATCTCTGGGCCCACTCGGTAGGACATCATCATAATGTGCACAATGTGACCAAGGAGTTGATCACGGGATGATGTGAGTTACGAAACGAGTAAAGAGACTTGCCGGTAACGAGATTGAACAAGGTATCGGGATACTGACGATCGAATCTCGGGCAAGTACCATACCGATTGACAAAGGGAATTGGGTACGGGATTGATTGAATCCTCGACATCGTGGTTCATCCGATGAGATCATCGAGGAGCATGTGGGAGCCAACATGGGTATCCAGATCCCGCTGTTGGTTATTGACCGGAGAGTCGTCTCGGTCATGTCTGCATGTCTCCCGAACCCGTAGGGTCTACACACTTAAGGTTCGGTGACGCTAGGGTTATAGAGATATTAGTATGCGGTAACCCGAAAGTTGTTCGGAGTCCCGGATGAGATCCCGGACGTCACGAGGAGTTCTGGAATGGTCCGGAGGTAAAGATTTATATATGGGAAGTCTTATTTTGGTCGCCGGAAAAGTTTCGCACTTTATCGGTATTGTACCGGGAGTGCCGAAAGGGGTCCGAGGGTCCACCAAGGGGGTCCACCAGCCCCAGGGGGCCACATGGGCTGTAGGGCCTTGGCCTATATGGGCCAAGGGCACCAGCCCCAAGAGGCCCATGCGCCAAGAGATAAGAAAAAGGGAGAGTCCTAAAGGGGGAAGGCACCTCCGAGGTGCCTTGGGGAGGAAGGACTCCTCCCTGGCCGCACCCTTCCTTGGAGGAAGGGCCAAGGCTGCGCCCCCCTCTCCCTTGGCCCTATATATAGTGGGGGGGGGAGGGAGGGCTGCAATACCTAAGCCCTGGCGCCTCCCTCTCCCTCCCGTGACACATCTCCCTCCTCCCGCAGCGCTTGGCGAAGCCCTGTTGGAATCCCGCTACTTCCACCACCACGCCGTCGTGCTGCTGGATCTCCATCAACCTCTCCTCCCCCCTTGCTGGATCAAGAAGGAGGAGACGTCACTGCTCCGTACGTGTGTTGAACGCGGAGGTGCCGTCCGTTCGGCGCTAGGATCATCGGTGATTTGGATCACGACGAGTACGACTCCATCAACCCCGTGCTCTTGAACGCTTCCGCTCGCGATCTACAAGGGTATGTAGATGCACTCCCCTTCCCCTCGTTGCTAGATTACTCCATAGATTGATCTTGGTGATGCGTAGAAAATTTTGAATTTCTGCTACGTTCCCCAACACGACGCCACCGACGCCGACATGGATGAGATCATCACGAGCGGCTCGGTCACCGCCACTTCCTGCCCCGGGTTCCACGTACAAGACGAAATGATGGACACCGCTGTCGACATGGACGACGAGCTCGACAACGTCGAGGAGGTGGTGGAGGAAGAACATGCGGAGGAGGAGGTGGAACCGGCGCCTGCGACGAAAGGGAGAAGAAGAAGCGGGCGGCCAATGCCAGGCCGGGCGAGCCTCGCGTCAAGTGGGCTCCCCCCGCCAAGGCCAAGGAGACGTACAAGCAAGACGTGCCTGCACCCGGGGTGGCGGATGGGTGCCCTGATGGCAACAAAAGAGCCAAGGCAGTGAGGGACGCGGCACCCACTGCCGAACGGCTGCAATAATCGATCGAGCAGTGCATCGCCGATGCCAAGAACAACGCCGCAAAGAGGGAGGAGAAATCCGACACGCGGTGGTCGGTGTTGATGGCGAAGCAGGACGTGAAGCTCGACCTTCTCAGGACCAATGTCACCACGAAGAAGAGGGACACCGACCTGGCATTCCTGATGGCAGCAGACATGTCAACGATGAACGAGCAAGTCAAGGCATAGTACCTGGCGGAGCGCGACCTCATCTTGAACCAGATGCCCGGGCTGGCGTCAACCATCGCCATACACCCACGCCGACACCAACGCTGAAACCCAACCCCGGGCCCGATGAAGCGGTGCTGACACCGACCACCAGCTCCAGCACAGAAGGCACGCCGACGCCGAGCACGCCCGCGTCCACGCCGACCCCGGCGAGTTCCACACCAGAGGAGCCGACACCGACTACCAGCCCCAGCACAGAAGGCACGCCGACGCCGAGCACGCCCGCGTTCACGCCGACCCCGGCCAGTCCCACACCAAAGGAGCCCGCCGTTTGAAGTGTCCCGTGTCTATGCTTCCCTTCCTTTTGATCGCCAAACTTTCAGGTATGTTTGATCGCCAAACTGTGGCTTGATGATTACCGGCTTGTGGCATGGTGATCCCCGAACTTGTGGCATTTTTTTGGCAGCGGGAACGACAAGTTTGAATTTTTTGGGCGTCTGGGGGCCGAACCCTAGGGGCACGGCTGGGAACTCGATCGCCCCCAGGGCGAAAAAACCGCCGGCGCAAACGCAAAAACGCATTCGCCGGGTGCGCTGGGGGGGGGGGTCGAACGAGTGGAGATGCTCTAATGATCTAACGAGCTGGCTATAGCTACCGGGGTCTCAGTCCAGAGGCACAGTAGCTACTCAACATCGGAATAATTATGCCTTAGGACATCTTCAATGGCAACCCACAAATTTCCTTCCGCATCCGTTCATGAACAGGGGACTAGTCTGCGGACAGGCATAGCAAAGACATCCCTCTCCCTCCTCACGTCGCCCCGCGCGCAACCGATGGGAACCCTAGTCTCCACCGCCGACAAGCCCCCGATACACCTCTCCCTCCTCCTTCGCTGCCGCCCAAGAGCGCGGCCAGGCGAAGCCCGGTCGCCGCCGTCGGCGGAGAGAATTCTCTTGTCCCCTCGTTCGGCGGCCTCGGCGCGGGTCTTGGCGATGGGCTGGGGTGCATCGCTGGCTGGCGGGTGGTGCAGCACGGCGGCGCGCTGGTGCCGTTGGGTGGCGGCGGGTGTCGGCCCCGTGTCGGGTGTCCTGGTGGCGGGGTACTCGCGGTGGCCGGATGCGTCGTCTGCGGCATTGAGGCGCTCGGATCTGGCCCTCGCAAGGTGCGGGCTGCGGGCCACCGCCCACTGTCGTGGAGGTCGGCTGGTGGGGGATGGCGGCGCAGTGGTGGTGGTGGTTCGTGGTGGTGGTGGCGCTGGTTGAGGTGTGGGTTTTGGCCGGCCCTTGCGTGCGGTGACCTTTGGTGGCGAGGGTGGTGGTGCTCCTGTGCAGGACGGCTCGGGGCAGCCGAGGGAGTCTCGGATAGGGGGTCCTCGAGCTGCCGGCCTATCTTTCATGGGCCGACCTAATGGATTTCTTCGGATTCTATTAAGGAAGTTCGAACTTCAAGATAGCTCCGAGTTCCTTAAGGAAAGCTCTGAAGAACTAGCGTGTTCTCCAAGACAAGATAGTGGCATGTGCGTGTTTATCTCCTGATGGCAACCGACTATGTGTAACCCGAGGGGCCCCTGGTGTCTATATAAACCAGAGGGCTTAGTTCGTAGAGGCTATAAGAACCATCATCCTACTCATCTAGGGTTTAGTTCATCCGATCTCGTGGTACATCAATTCCGTAACCATCATACACACATTAATACAATCAATGCAGGACGTAGGGTTTTACCTCTTCGAGAGGGCCCAAACATGGGTAAACATTGTGTCCCTTGTCTCCTGTTACCCATCGATCCGAGATCCACAGCTCGGGACCCCCTACCCGAGATCCGCCGGTTTTGACACCGACATTGGTGCTTTCATTGAGAGTTTCATTGTAGGATCGCCGAAGGGTTGATGGCTCACTTAGTCATCAGCGACGACATCCACACCGGGGACATCTTTGTCCCCGGACAGCTCTTCACGTTTGGCAGCATTGTGCTGCACGCTGATCCAACTGGCCGTTCGGCCAAGTTGGAAGCTTCATCCCTGGTCAAGAGATCATGTTCGGGAACCTAGAGGTCATAGCCGACTCCCGGGGGGATCTTGTTATGCCTAAAATCTCGGCTTCGTCTGAAGAGCCTGCGAACCCCGAGGTTTTGACTTCGGGTGCAGCGTACCCCACCGCTGGGGCTATCCCCACTCCTGATCCGGGCTTTAGCTCGGACCATGGACCGATTGAGGTCGAACCCTTCCTCGGCGCGGTCGCGAACGCCTCTGGAGCACCCGCACTGTGGATTGATACCGAACACTCCAAAACATGGACCCCGCAGACCTCTGGTCGTTAAACGAGTTGCTGGACCGGATCCCAGCCATGGGAATCTCTGACGGCCAATCCTCGGTCTATGATCAGATTGGGCTTAAACCTGATGACCGGGAAATTCACTTCCCACATCACACACTTGGTCGCCACCGTCGAAGACTGCGCTGAAGGCTCGCCCTCACGACCACCGAAGCTGAGAACGGAGTATGTTCGGGTTTCAGATGATCAAGATCGGTCCCCTAGTTCGGAATCCGAACTCCGTCCCGGACATGGCCCACGGTCGAATTCCGATTTAACACGTGACCCAGAGTCCACGCAGCTGAGCCCAGTCAACAATCCGGGGCTCGAGCTCAACGCGGTGGGTTCCACGATGACACAGGACACCGCCGCCAAAGATCCGAACTCACAATCTATGGGGATACTAGTTTTTTTCACACCCACCCCCACGCTGAGTATTCTCTGAGTAACTCGGGGAGGCCATATATATGGGATCTAATGTATGTAAAACAACAACCCAGAGAGACGGTACAACAGTTCTGGGCTAGATTCCTCCTGGTCAAAAACAAGATGGCAGACTGCGGTGGCAAGGAAATACTAGCCACCTTCCGGAATAACTGCCGAGACGAGGGAATCTTGAATGCCCTCTCCGTCGCCACGTTCAAAATTTTGTCGAGCTATCAGATCAGGTACATAAGTTTTGCACCATGGAGAGCGCCTGGCAGGCTCAACAAGAGCAAATAGAGTCAATCCATGCCGGGAGGCCAAGACGAGCTCGGGCGAAGCGCATGCATCCGCAATGGTCAGCCAACTACGAGCCGATCAAGAAAAAGAATAAAAGCCTAATAGGGTCAAGAACTGTCCTTGACAAACTATTAGACAAATTGTGCCCCATACGCCCTGCGAATTACAAACCCGACCCACGATACGTCTCCAACGTATCTATAATTTTTTATTGTTCCATGCTATTATATTATCTATTTTGGATGTCTTATATGCATTAATATGCTATTTTATATTATTTTTGGGACTAACTTATTAACCCAGAGTCCAGTGCCAGTTTCAGTTTTTCCTTGTTTTTGAGTTTTACAGAAAAGGAATATCAAACGGAGTCCAAACGGAATGAAACTTCACGATGATTTTTCTTGGACCAGAAGACACCTACGTGACTTGGAGAGAGGGCCAGAAAAGCCCCGAGGAGGCCACAAGCCTCGAGGGTGCGCCCCAGGGGGGCGTCTTGAGGGCTCATGGGCCCCTCGGGAGTCCTCCAACCCTAGTTCCACCTTTATATATTCTCAAATATTCCCCCATCATCAGAAGCGTCCACCAAAATACTTTTCCGCCGCCGCAAGCCTCTGTTTCCCGTGAGATCCCATCTTGGGGGATTTTCCGGCACCCTGTCGGAGGGGGATTCGATCACGGAGGGCCTCTACATCAACCTTGCTGACCTTCCATGAAGCGTGAGTAGTTTACCACAGACCTACGGGTCCATAGCTAGTAGCTAGATGGCTTCTTCTCTCTCTTTGATCTTCAAGACAATGTTCTCCTCGATGTTCTTGGAGTTCTATCCAATGTAATCTTCTTTTGCGGTGTGTTTGTTGAGATCCGATGAATTGTGGATTTATGATCAGATTATCTATGAATATTATTTGACTTTTCTTTGAACTCTTTTATGCATGATTAAAATATCTTTGTATTTCTCTTTGAATTATCGGTTTGGTTTGGCTAACTAGATTGATTTTTCTTGCAATGGGAGAGGTGCTTAGTTTTGGGTTCAATCTTGCGGTGTCCTCACCCAGTGACATAGTAGGGGTAGCGAGACACGTATTGTATTGTTGCTATCAAGGATAAAAAGATGGGGTTTATATCATATTGCTTGAGTTTATCCCTCTACTTCATGTCATTTTACTTAAAGCGTTACTCCGTTCTTATGAACTTAATACTCTAGATGCATGTTGAATAGCGGTTGATGTGTGGAGTAATAGTAGTAGATGTAGGCAGGAGTCGGTCTACTTGACACGGACGTGATGCCTATATTCATAATCATTGCCTTGGATGTAGGCAGAAGTAGCAGGAAGAATTTCTGGCGCCGTTGCTGGGGAGGTTCTACATCAAGCCTACCAAGTACCCATCATAAACTCTCATCTGTTGCGCTTACATTATTTGCCATTTGCCTCTCATTTTCATATCCCCCACTTCTAAAACATTTTCAGACAAACACAAAAATATTTGCCTTCTTTTTGTTTGCCCTTATGTCTTACTTGATTTGTTTGCTCGTTCGCTTGGTATAATTGTGTGTTTATTGAAAATCATAAAAAAAGCTTATGGATCCTCATCCACTTGCTAATCTTTTTAAAAGATCCAATTATGATGAACCAATTGCTAGTGAGTTGAGTGCACTAGATTATCTTTATGAAGTTTTGTTTGACATTCGTGAATCTGGAAATTGTGATGAAGTGTTAAAAGAAGAAATTTATGAAGTGATTCATGATAGCTCCTTGAATGAAAATCATGATTGCAATGATGTTATTATAAATTTGATTAATGTCAATTGTGCTAATAATATGCAAAACCCTAAGCTTGGGGATGCTTATTTTGATATGTCTACTACTTATTGCAATGATCAAGATTGGGGTGATTCTTCTTATGATTTTGAAAATTTATTTAAGCCTCATGATAAATATGTTTGCATTAATATTGAAAGTTGGTTTGGAAGAGTGTCAACTCTAGGTAAAAATAATCCCACATATTTGGAGAATGTTCAATCTTGTATTTTTTATAAAAGTGGGTTTTAAGAGGTCATAACTTTATTTGGTGATAATCCCGCTATTTTGGAAGAGAGTTAACTTTGCATGCATGTGGATAATGCAGACAAAATTTTATGTGATAGCCATATTGTTGAATTTGATTATGATCCTACATGTAATTATTATGAGAGAGGAAAATATGGTTGTAGAAATTTTCATGTCACTAAATTACCTCTCGTTATGTTGAGATTGCTATTGTTTCTTTCTTCTTCCTTGCATATGCTAGTTTCTGCTTATAAAATGCCTATGCATAGGAATTATGTTAGACTTAAACTTGTTTTCACATGCCACCTGATGCTCTCTTCATGTTTCAATTGCTATATTTCATGTGAGCATCATTAAAATTATTAATGCCTAGATAAAAGGCTTTAAAGAAAAGCGCTTGTTGGGAGACAACCCAATATTTTTATTTTCTGTTTTTATGTGTATACACATTATTACCTCTGTAGTAATTGTGTTTTGGTGTTTTAATTAGTGTTTGAGCCAAGTAAGACCTTTGGGATGATCTATGGTGATAGTTGATTTGATCTTGCTGAAAAACAGAAACTTTTGCGGTCACTGCCAGAATTTTAGAAATTCGCAGAAGCGTGCTTTTGATCTAATTTTTTTACACAAGATTGATATACAAATTTCCCAAATTGTCCTAATTTTCAGAATTTATGGAGTTACAGAAGTATACGGAGTTTCCAGATTACTAAAGACTGTTCTGTTTTTGACAGATTCTGTTTTCTATGTGTTGTTTGATTTTTTTGATTAATCTATGGGTAGTATCAGGGGGTATGAACCATGGAGAAGTTGGAATAAGTAGATATTACACCAATATAAATTTAGAATGAGTTCACAATAGTACCTAAAGTGGTGTGAAGTTTTTTGTTGAGTTTTCTGTTGTGAAGTTTTCAAGTTTTGGGTAAAGATTTGATGGGCTATGGAATAAGGAGTGGCAAGAGCCTAAGCTTGGGGATGCCCAAGGCAATATTAAAGGACGACCAAGCATATAAGCTTGGGGATGCCCCGGATGGCATCCCCTCTTTCGTCTTCAATCCATCGGTAAATTTACTTGAGGCTATATTTTTATTCACCACATGATATGTGTTTTGCTTGGAGTGTCTGAAACGGCTCTTTAAGCCATCCGTGGTGTGGCAAGACGAGGGCAGGGACATGTAGGCTAACGGTCCAGAGCAAATCACCCCTCCTATCATCGAACTAGATGAGGAGATTATAGGCGGCTCTGCACTTGAGGAAACACCTTCAGCTCACAAAGTCATCGCAGTTATCGCGCCATGGACCGAGCCCTTTCTCGCCTATGTCATTAGTCAAGAACTCCCCAATGACCAGACCGAGACAAGACGCATAATTTCGCGATCTAAAGCCTACAAGATCCATGAGGGTGAGCTATGTAAGAAAAGCACAACCGGAGTACTCCAAAGATGTATATCTGAAGAAGAGGGGAGACAGCTTTTGGCTGAGATGCATGCCGGATGGGCGGCCATCACGCAACAGCTCGGGCCCTGGTCAGCAAGGCCTTTCGAGCTGGTTTCTTTTGGCCCACTGCTCGCGCCGGCTGATAACCCACGAGTATAGGGGATCAATCGTAGTCCTTTCGATAAGTAAGAGTATCGAACCAAACGAGGAGCAAAAGGAAATGACAAGTGGTTTTCAGCAAGGTATTTTCTGCAAGCACTGAAATAGTCGGTAACAAGTAGTTCGATAGCAAGATAATTTGTAACGGACAAGTAACGACAACGGTAAATAAAGTGCAGCAAGGTATCCCAATCCTTTTGTGGCAAAGGACAGGCCAAAACGGTCTCTTATAATAAGCAAAGCATTCTTGAGGGTACACGGGAATTTCACCATGTTACTTTCATCATGTTGGTTTGATTTGTGTTCGCTACTTTGATAATTTGATATGTGGGTGGACTGTTGGGAATCATAGCATAATTTTAAAATTTTCCTACGTTCACCAAGATCCATCTATGGAGTATACTAGCAACGAGGGGAAAGGAGTGCATCTACATACCCTTGTAGATCGCGAGCGGAAGCGTTCCAATGAACGTGGATGACGGAGTCGTACTCGCCGTGATTCAAATCACCGATGACCGAGTGCCGAACGGACGACACCTTCGCATTCAACACACGTACGGTGCAGCGACGTCTCCTCCTTCTTGATCCAGCAAGGGGAAGGAGAGGTTGATGGAGATCCAGCAGCAGGACGGCGTGGTGGTGGATGTAGCGGGTCTCGGCAGGGCTTCGCCAAGCTTCTGCGAGAGGGAGAGGTGTAGCAGGAGAGGAGGGAGGCGCCCAAGGCTGTTATATTGCTGCCCTCCCTCCCCCCCTTTATATAGCCCCCCTGGGAGGGGGGGCGCCGGCCAAGATCCATCTGATGGGGGGGGGGGGGGGGCGGCCAAGGGGGTGCCTTGCCCCCCAAGGCAAGTGGGGCGCCCCCTCCACCCTAGGGTTTCCAACCCTAGGCGCAGGGGGAAGGCCCATGGGGGGCGCCCCAGCCCACTATGGGCTGGTTCCCTTCCCACTTCAGCCCATGGGCCCCTCCGGGACAGGTGGCCCCACCCGGTGGACCCCCGGGACCCTTCCGGTGGTCCCGGTACAATACCGATAACCCCCGAAACTTTCCCGGTGGCCGAAACTTGACTTCCTATATATAATTCTTCACCTCCGGACCATTCCGGAACTCCTCGTGACGTCCGGGATCTCATCCGGGACTCCGAACAACTTTCGGGTTTCCGCATACACATATCTCTACAACCCTAGCGTCACCGAACCTTAAGTGTGTAGACCCTACGGGTTCGGGAGACATGCAGACATGACCGAGACGCCTCTCCGGTCAATAACCAACAGCGGGATCTGGATACCCATGTTGGCTCCCACATGTTCCACGATGATCTCATTGGATGAACCACGATGTCGAGGATTCAATCAATCCCGTATACAATTCCCTTTGTCAATCGGTATGTTACTTGCATGAGATTCGATCGTCGGTATCCCAATACCTTGTTCAATCTCGTTACCGACAAGTCTCTTTACTCGTACCGTAATGCATGATCCCGTGACTAACGCCTTAGTCACATTGAGCTCATTATGATGATGCATTACCGAGTGGGCCCAGAGATACCTCTCCGTCATACGGAGTGACAAATCCCAGTCTCGATCCGTGCCAACCCAACAGACACTTTCGGAGATACCCGTAGTGCACCTTTATAGTCACCCAGTTACGTTGTGACGTTTGCCACACCCAAAGCACTCCTACGCTATCCGGGAGTTGCACGATCTCATGGTCTAAGGAAAAGATACTTGACATTGGAAAAGCTCTAGCAAACGAAACTACACGATCTTTTATGCTATGCTTAGGATTGGGTCTTGTCCATCACATCATTCTCCTAATGATGTGATCCCGTTATCAATGACATCCAATGTCCATAGTCAGGAAACCATGACTATCGGTTGGTCAACGAGCTAGTCAACTAGAGGCTTACTAGGGACACGTTGTGGTCTATGTATTCACACATGTATTACGATTTCCGGATAACACAATTATAGCATGAACAATAGACAATTACCATGAACAAAGAAATATAATAATAACCATTTATTATTGCATCTAGGGCATATTTCCAACAGTCTCCCACTTGCACTAGAGTCAATAATCTAGTTACATTATGATGAATCGAACACCTATTGCGTCCTGGTGTTGATCATGTTTTGCTCTAGGGAGAGGTTTAGTCAACGGATCTGCTACATTCAGGTCCGTATGTACTTTACAAATATCTATGTCTCCATTTTGAACACTTTCACGAATGGAGTTGAAGCGACGCTTGATATGCCTGGTCTTCCTGTGAAATCTAGGCTCCTTCGCAAGGGCAATAGCTCCAGTGTTGTCACAGAAGAGAGTTATTGGGCCCGACACATTGGGAATCACCCCTAGGTCGGTAATGAACTCCTTCATCCAGACTGCTTCCTGTGGTGCCTCCGAGGCCGCCATGTACTCCGCTTCACATGTAGATCCCGCCACGACGCTTTGCTTGCAACTGCACCAGCTTACTGCTCCTCCATTCAAAATATACACGTATCCGGTTTGTGACTTCGAGTTATCCAGATCTGTGTCGAAGCTAGCGTCGACGTAACCCTTTACGACGAGCTCTTCGTCACCTCCATAAACGAGAAACATATCCTTAGTCCTCTTCAGGTACTTCAGGATATTCTTGACCGCTGTCCAGTGTTCCATGCTGGGATTACTTTGGTACCTTCCTACCAAACTTACGGCAAGGTTTACATCAGGTCTGGTACACAGCATGGCATACATAATAGACCCTATGGCCGAGGCATAGGGGATGACACTCATCTTTTCTCTATCTTCTGCCGTGGTCGGGCATTGAGCCGTGCTCAATTGCACACCTTGCAATACAGGCAAGAACCCCTTCTTGGACTGATCCATATTGAACTTCTTCAATATCTTGTCAAGGTATGTACTCTGTGAAAGACCAATGAGGCGTCTTGATCTATCTCTATAGATCTTGATGCCTAATATATAAGCAGCTTCTCCAAGGTCCTTCATTGAAAAACACTTATTCAAATAGGCCTTTATACTTTCCAAGAATTCTATATCATTTCCCATCAATAGTATGTCATCCACATATAATAAGAGAAATGCTACAGAGCTCCCACTCACTTTCTTGTAAACACAGGCTTCTCCATAAGTCTGTGTAAACCCAAACGCTTTGATCATCTCATCAAAGCGAATGTTCCAACTCCGAGATGCTTGCACCAGCCCATAGATTGAGCGCTGGAGCTTGCATACTTTGTTAGCATTCTTAGGATCGACAAAACCTTCCGGCTGCATCATATACAACTCTTCCTTATGGAAGCCGTTAAGGAATGCCGTTTTGACGTCCATCTGCCATATCTCATAATCATAGTATGCGGCAATTGCTAACATGATTCGGACGGACTTCAGCTTCGCTACGGGTGAGAAAGTCTCATCGTAGTCAACCCCTTGAACTTGTCGATAACCCTTAGCGACAAGTCGAGCCTTATAGATGGTCACATTACCATCCGCGTCCGTCTTCTTCTTAAAGATCCATTTGTTTTCTATGGCTCGCCGATCATCGGGCAAGTCAGTCAAAGTCCATACTTCGTTTTCATACATGGATCCTATCTCGGATTTCATGGCTTCTAGCCATTTGTTGGAATCCGGGCCCGCCATCGCTTCTTCATAGTTCGAAGGTTCACCGTTGTCTAACAACATGATTTCCAGGACAGGGTTGCCGTACCACTCTGGTGCGGAACGTGTCCTTGTGGACCTACGGAGTTCAGTAGGAACTTGATCCGAAGCTTCATGATCATCATCATTAACTTCCTCCCCAGTCGGTGTAGGCACCACAGGAACATTTTCCCGCGCTGCGCTACTTTCCGGTACGGAAGGGGTGACTATCACCTCATCAAGTTCCACTTTCCTCCCACTCAATTCTTTCGAGAGAAACTCCTTCTCCAGAAAGGACCCGTTCTTGGCAACGAAGATCTTGCCTTCGGATCTGAGGTAGAAGGTATACCCAATAGTTTCCTTAGGGTATCCTATGAAGACGCATTTTTCCGACTTGGGTTCGAGCTTTTCAGGTTGAAGTTTCTTGACATAAGCATCGCATCCCCAAACTTTTAGAAAGGACAGCTTAGGTTTCTTCCCAAACCATAATTCATACGGTGTCGTCTCAACGGATTTCGACGGAGCTCTATTTAAAGTGAATGCGGCAGTCTCTAAAGCATAGGCCCAAAATGAGAGCGGTAGATCGGTAAGAGACATCATAGATCACACCATATCCAATAGAGTGCGATTACGACGTTCGGACACACCATTTCTCTGAGGTGTTCCAGGAGGCGTGAGTTGTGAAACTATTCCACATTTCCTTAAGTGTGCACCAAACTCGTGACTTAAATATTCTCCACCACGATCTGATCGTAAGAATTTTATTTTTCTGTCACGTTGATTCTCAACCTCACTCTGAAATTCCTTGAACTTTTCAAAGGTTTCAGACTTGTGTTTCATTAGGTAGACATACCCATATCTACTTAAATCATCAGTGAGAGTGAGAACATAACGATATCCTCCGCGAGCCTCAACACTCATTGGACCGCACACATTGGTATGTATGATTTCCAATAAGTTGGTTGCTCGCTCCATTGTTCCGGAGAACGGAGTCTTGGTCATCTTACCCATGAGGCATGGTTCGCACGTGTCAAATGATTCGTAATCAAGAGACTCCAAAAGTCCATCTGCATGGAGCTTCTTCATGCGCTTGACACCAATGTGACCAAGGCGGCAGTGCCACAGATATGTGGGACTATCGTTATCAACTTTACATCTTTTGGTATTCACACTATGAATATGTGTAACATCATGTTTGAGATTCATCAAGAATAAACCATTAACCAGCGGAGCATGACCATAAAACATATCTCTCATATAAATAGAACAACCATTATTCTCAGATTTAAATGAGTAGCCATCTCGAATTAAACGAGATCCAGATACAATGTTCATGCTCAAAGCTGGCACTAAATAACAATTATTGAGGTTTAAAACTAATCCCGTAGGTAGATGCAGAGGTAGCGTGCCGACGGCGATCACATCGACCTTGGAACCATTCCCGACGCGCATCGTCACCTCGTCCTTTGCCAGTCTCCGTTTATTCCGCAGTTCCTATTTTGAGTTACAAATATGAGCAACCGCACCGGTATCAAATACCCAGGAGCTACTACGAGTACTGGTAAGGTACACATCAATTACATGTATATCACATATACCTTTGGTGCTGCCGGCCTTCTTGTCCGCTAAGTATTTGGGGCAGTTCCGCTTCCAGTGACCACTTCCCTTGCAATAAAAGCACTCAGTCTCACGCTTGGGTCCATTCCTTGACTTCTTCCCAGTAACTGGCTTACCGGGCGCGGCAACTCCCTTGCCGTCCTTCTTGAAGTTCTTCTTACCCTTTCCCTTCTTGAACTTAGTGGTTTTATTCACCATCAACACTTGATGTTCTTTTCTGATCTCCACCTCCGCTGATTTCAGCATTGAATATACCTCGGGAATGGTCTTTTCCATCCCCTGCATATTGAAGTTCATCACAAAGCTCTTGTAGCTTGGTGGAAGCGACTGAAGGATTCTGTCAATCACCGCATCATCCGGGAGATTAACACCCAGCTAAGACAAGCGGTTGTGCAACCCAGACATTCTGAGTATGTGCTCACTAACATAACTATTCTCCTCCATTTTACAGCTGAAGAACTTGTCGGAGACTTCATATCTCTCGACCCGGGCATGAGCTTGGAAAACCATTTTCAGCTCTTCGAACATCTCATATGCTCCATGTTTCTCAAAACGCTTTTGGAGACCCGGTTCTAAGGTGTAAAGCATGCCGCACTGAACGAGCGAGTAATCATCAGCACGTGATTGCCAAGCGTTCATAACGTCTTGGTTCTCTGGGATTGGTGCTTCACCTAGCGGTGCTTCTAGGACATAATCTTTCTTGGCTGCTATGAGGATGATCCTCAGGTTCCGGACCCAGTCCATATAGTTGCTGCCATCATCTTTCAGCTTGGTTTTCTCTAGGAACGCGTTGAAATTGAGGATAACGTGGGCCATTTGATCTACAAGACATAGTGTAAAGATTTTAGACTAAGTTCATGATAATTAAGTTCATTTAATCAAATTACTCAATGAACTCCCACTCAGATAGACATCCCTCTAGTCATCTAAGTGAAACATGATCCGAGTTAACTAGGTCGTGTCCGATCATCACGTGAGACGGACTAGTCAAGATCGGTGAACATCTCCATGTTGATCGTATCTTCTATACGACTCATGCTCGACCTTTCGGTCCTCCGTGTTCCGAGGCCATGTCTGTACATGCTAGGCTCGTCAAGTCAACCTAAGTGTATTGCGTGTGTTCCGAGGCCATGTCTGTACATGCTAGGCTTGTCAACACCCGTTGTATTCGAACGTTAGAATCTATCACACCCGATCATCACGTGGTGCTTCGAAACAACGAACCTTCGCAACGGTGCACAGTTAGGGTGAACACTTTCTTGAAATTATTATAAGGGATCATCTTACTTACTACCGTCATTCTAAGCAAATAAGATGCAAAAACATGATAAACATCACATGCAATCAAATAGTGACATGATATGGCCAATATCATTATGCTCCTTTGATCTCCATCTTCGGGGCACCATGATCATCTTCGTCACCGGCATGACACCATGATCTCCATCATCATGATCTCCATCATTGTGTCTTCATGAAGTCGTCACGCCAACGATTACTTCTACTTCTATGGCTAACGCGTTTAGCAACAAAGTAAAGTAATTTACATGGCGTTATTCAATGACACGCAAGTCATACAAAATAATAAAGACAACTTCTATGGCTCCTACCGGTTGTCATACTCATCGACATGCAAGTCGTGATTCCTATTACAAGAATATGATCAATCTCATACATCACATATATCATTCATCACATCTTCTGGCCATATCACATCACATAGCACTTGCTGCAAAAACAAGTTAGACGTCCTCTAATTGTTGTTGCAAGTTTTTACGTGGCTTGTATAGGTTTCTAGCAAGAACGTTTCTTACCTACGTAAAACCACAACGTGATTTGCCGATTTCTATTTACCCTTCATAAGGACCCTTTTCATCGAATCCGTTCCGACTAAAGTAGGAGAGACAGACACCTGCTAGCCACCTTATGCAACTAGTGCATGTCAGTCGGTGGAACCTGTCTCACGTAAGCGTACGTGTAAGGTCGGCCCGGGCCGCTTCATCCTACAATACCACCGAAACAAGATACGACTAGTAGCGGCAAGAAGAATTGGCAACATCAACGCCCACAACTGCTTTGTGTTCTACTCGTGCATAGTAACTACGCATAGGCCTGGCTCATGATGCCACTGTTGGGAATCGTAGCATAATTTTAAAATTTTCCTACGTTCACCAAGATCCATCGATGGAGTATACTAGCAACGAGGGGAAAGGTGTGCATCTACATACCCTTGTAGATCGCGAGCGGAAGCGTTCCAATGAACGTGGATGACGGAGTCGTACTCGCCGTGATTCAAATCACCGATGACCGAGTGCCGAACGGACGGCACCTCCGCGTTCAACACACGTACGGTGCAGCGACGTCTCCTCCTTCTTGATCCAGCAAGGGGAAGGAGAGGTTGATGGAGATCCAGTAGCACGACGGCGTGGTGGTGGATGTAGCGGGTCTCGGCAGGGCTTCGCCGAGCTTCTGCGAGAGGGAGAGGTGTAGTAGGGGAGGAGGGAGGCGCCCAAGGCTGTTATATTGCTGCCCTCCCTCCCCCCTTTATATAGCCCCCTGGGAGGGGGGGGGGGGGCGCCGGCCAAGATCCATCTGATGGGGGGGCGGCGGCCAAGGGGGTGCCTTGCCCCCCAAGGCAAGTGGGGCGCCCCCACCCTAGGGTTTCCAACCCTAGGCGCAGGGGGAAGGCCCATGGGGGGCTCCCAGCCCACTATGGGCTGGTTCCCTTCCCACTTCAGCCCATGGGGCCCTCCGGGACAGGTGGCCCCACCCGGTGGACCCCCGGGACCCTTCCGGTGGTCCCGGTACAATACCGATAACCCCCGAAACTTTCCCGGTGGCCGAAACTTGACTTCCTATATATAATTCTTCACCTCCGGACCATTCCGGAACTCCTCGTGACGTCCGGGAACTCATACGGGACTCCGAAAAACTTTCGGGTTTCCGCATACACATATCTCTACAACCCTAGCGTCACCGAACCTTAAGTGTGTAGACCCTACGGGTTCGGGAGACATGCAGACATGACCGAGACGCCTCTCCGGTCAATAACCAACAGCGGGATCTGGATACCCATGTTGGCTCCCACATGTTCCACCATGATCTCATCGGATGAACCACGATGTCGAGGATTCAATCAATCCCGTATACAATTCCCTTTATCAATCGGTATGTTACTTGCCCGAGATTCGATCGTCGGTATCCCAATACCTTGTTCAATCTCGTTACCGGCAAGTCTCTTTACTCGTACCGTAATGCATGATCCCGTGACTAACGCCTTAGTCACATTGAGCTCATTATGATGATGCATTACCGAGTGGGCCTAGAGATACCTCTCCGTCATACGGAGTGACAAATCCCAGTCTCGATCCGTGCCAACCCAACAGACACTTTCGGAGATACCCGTAGTGCACCTTTATAGTCACCCAGTTACGTTTTGACGTTTGGCACACCCAAAGCACTCCTACGGTATCCGGGAGTTGCACGATCTCATGGTCTAAGGAAAAGATACTTGACATTGGAAAAGCTCTAGCAAACGAAACTACACGATCTTTTATGCTATGCTTAGGATTGGGTCTTGTCCATCACATCATTCTCCTAATGATGTGATCCCGTTATCAATGACATCCAATGTCCATAGTTAGGAAACCATGACTATTGGTTGATCAACGAGCTAGTCAACTAGAGGCTTACTAGGGACACGTTGTGGTCTATGTATTCACACATGTATTACGATTTCCGGATAACACAATTATAGCATGAACAATAGACAATTACCATGAACAAAGAAATATAATAATAACCATTTATTATTGCCTCTAGGGCATATTTCCAACATGGACCCCTCGCAAGCATCTGCAACTACGAGAAAAGTATTAAGATAAAATATAACCATTGCATTAAACTTTTGGATCCAAATCGGTCCCTTACGAAGTAGCGCATAAACTAGGGTTTAAGCTTTTGTCACTCTAGTAACCCATCATCTAATAACTACTCCGCAATGCATTCCCGCAGGCCCACATATGGTGAAGTGTCATGTAGTCGACGTTCACATAACACCACTAAGGGAATCACAACATACATATCATCAAAATATCAAACACATATCAAGTTCACATTATTACTTGCAACATTACTTCTCCCGTGACCTCCAGAACAAAAGTACCTACTCACAAATGATATTCATGCTCAAGATCAGAGGGGTATTAAATAGCATAATGGATCGGTACATATAATCTTCCACCAAATAAACCATATAGTAATCAACTACAAGATGTAATCAACACTACTAGTCACCACATGTACCAATCAGAGGTTTCGGTACAAAGATTGAACACAAGAGATGAACTAGGGTTTGAGAGGAGATGGTGCTGTTGAAGATGGTGATGAAGATTGGCCTCCCAAAGATGAGAGGGTTGTTGGTGATGACGATGACAATGATTTCCCCCGCCGGGAGGGAAGTTCCACCGGCGGAATCGCTCCACCGGAGGGCAAAAGTGCTCCTGCCCAAGTTCCGCCTCGAGACGGCGGCTCTCCGTCCTGAAAGTCCTCCTCTTAATTTTTCTAGGTCAAAATGACCTATATACTAGAAGATGGGTACCGGAGGTGGGCCGAGGAGGGCACAACCCACCAGGGCGCGCCTTGGGGCCCAGGCGCGCTCTGGTGTCTTGTGCTCACCAGGGTGGCCCCCTCCAGTAGTTATTTGCTCCAATATTTTTTATATATTCCTAAACAATTCTTCGCAAATTTTCAGCTCATTTGGAGAAGTGCAGAATAGGTAACTCTGACGTAGCTTTTCCAGGTCCAGAATTCCAGCTGCCGGTATTCTCCCTCTTTGTGTAAACCTTGCATATTATGAGAGAAAATGCATTAGAATTACTCCATAAAGATTTATTATGCATAAAAACATTATAAATAATAGTAGGAAAACATGATGCAAAATGGACGTATCAACTCCCCCAAGCTTAGACCTTGATTGTCCTCAAGCGGAAAACCGATATCGAAAAACATGCCCACATGCTTAGAGAGAGAGAGGTGTTGATAAAAACAAAATACGGACATAGAAGCATCATGCATATTATTATAACAACAACAAACGTTATCATATAACTTCTCATGAACAAGTAACAATTCAACACAATATCGAAGTAGAAGCATAAACTCTATTGAAAATCAACAAACTATGTTCTCAGTCAACTTTGCAACTACAATTCATCATCTTTTCAGGAAGGGTCACGTATCGGAGCCTTTTGGCAAGTCCACATACTCAATGATCATATAACCTTCTATGATTGCTAACACTCACCTCATACACATGAGCAAAAATTTCAACCAGACACATAGAAAGATAGGAGCTTGTAGTTCCGCCTGCCAACATATTCACCTCAAGGGTGATGTCAGCAATAGTAACTCATGCTCACCCATATCCAACTGGATATATGTGCCTAGATCTTTCCTCGCCACATGATGCTTGTGAAAAGAGAAAATAAAAAGGAATAGGGAAGAATACTTTAACTCTTGCATAAAAGTAAATACATAAAAGTAAAAGATAGGCCCTTCGCAGAGGGAAGCGGAGGTTGTCATGCACTTTTTGGTGTGTATGCTCAATCTCTTAGTGCAAAAGAACATCAGTTATATTGCCCCTTATGATAGCAACCTTTATTATGCAGTCTGTCGCTTTTATTATTTTGCCATCACAAGTTCGTACAACGCTCAATTTTCTCTTACACTAAATGATCCAGCACATTTAGTGTTGGAAATATGCCCTAGAGGCAATAATAAATTGGTTATTATTATATTTCCTTGTTCATGATAATCGTTTATTATCCATGCTAGAATTGTATTGATAGGAAACTCAGATACATGTGTGGATACATAGACAACACCATGTCCCTAGTAAGCCTCTAGTTGACTAGCTCGTTGATCAATAGATGGTTACGGTTTCCTGACCATGGACATTGGATGTCGTTGATAACGGGATCACATCATTAGGAGAATGATGTGATGGACAAGACGCAATCCTAAGCATAGCACAAGATCGTGTAGTTCGTTTTGCTAGAGCTTTTCTAATGTCAAGTATCATTTCCTTAGACCATGAGATTGTGCAACTCCCGGATACCGTAGGAATGCTTTAGGTGTACCAAACGTCACAACGTAACTGGGTGGCCATAAAGGTGCACTGCAGGTATCTCCGAAAGTGTCTGTTGGGTTGGCACGAATCGAGACTGGGATTTGTCACTCCGTGTAAACGGAGAGGTATCTCTGGGCCCACTCGATAGGACATCATCATAATGTGCACAATGTGACCAAGGAGTTGATCACGGGATGATGTGTTACGGAACGAGTAAAGAGACTTGCCGGTAACGAGATTGAACAAGGTATCGGGATACCGACGATCGAATCTCGGGCAAGTAACATACCGATTGACAAAGGGAATTGTATACGGGATTGATTGAATCCTCGACATCGTGGTTCATCCGATGAGATCATCGAGGAGCATGTGGGAGCCAACATGGGTATCCAGATCCCGCTGTTGGTTATTGACCGGAGAGTCGTCTCGGTCATGTCTGCATGGTTCCTGAACCCGTAGGGTCTACACACTTAAGGTTCGGTGACGCTAGGGTTGTAGAGATATTAGTATGCGGTAACCCGAAAGTTGTTCGGAGTCCCGGATGAGATCCCGGACGTCACGAGGAGTTCCGGAATGGTCCGGAGGTAAATATTTATATATGGGAAGTCTTATTTTGGTCGCCGGAAAAGTTTCACACTTTATCGGTATTGTACCGGGAGTGCCGAAAGGGGTCCGGGGGTCCACCAAGGGGGTCCACCAGCCCAGGGGGGCCACATGGGCTGTAGGGGTGTGCGCCTTGGCCTATATGGGCCAAGGGCACCAGCCCCAAGAGGCCCATGCGTCAAGAGATAAGGGAAAGGGAGAGTCCTAAAGGGGGAAGGCACCTCCGAGGTGCCTTGGGGAGGAAGGACTCCTCCCTGGCCGCACCCTTCCTTGGAGGAAGGGCCAAGGCTGCGCCCCCCTCTCCCTTGGCCCTATATATAGTGGGGGGAAGGGAGGGCAGCAATACCTAAGCCCTGGCGCCTCCCTCTCCCTCCCGTGACACATCTCCCTCTTCCCGCAGCGCTTGGCGAAGCCCTTTTGGAATCCCGCTACTTCCACCACCACGCCGTCGTGCTGCTGGATCTCCATCAACCTCTCCTCCCCCCTTGCTGGATCAAGAAGGAGGAGACGTCACTGCTCCGTACGTGTGTTGAATGCGGAGGTGCCGTCCGTTCGGCGCTAGGATCATCGGTGATTTGGATCACGACGAGTACGACTCCATCAACCCCGTTCTCTTGAACGCTTCCGCTCGCGATCTACAAGGGTATGTAGATGCACTCCTTCCCTCTCGTTGCTAGTAAACTCCATAGATTGATCTTGGTGATGCGTAGAAAATTTTGAATTTCTGCTACGTTCCCCAACATTTAGAAGCAATTTTTATTGCCTTATTGCACCGATGACAACTTATTAAAGGATCTTATTCAATCCATATGTTGGTATGGTGGACTCTCAAAGTTGGATTTTGGGTTTAATGCTTTTTGGATGCAGAAGTAGTATCTCTACTTAGTGCGGAGTTTTTGGCTAGCAAAGATATTGAGCAAGCACCACATGTTGAAGGATCTATGACAATATAACTTTTATGTGAATATGAACAAACATAAATCATTACGTTGTCTTCCTTGTTCAACGTCAACAATTTTGGCATATAATATTTTGATGGGGGATCACAATCATAAAAGATGTCCAAGATAGTGTATTTGCATGTGAATCTTCTCTTCCCTTATTAATTCTTTCATGAATTGCATCATTGACCAATGCTATGTTTGTCAATCTCCAATAAATTTTACCACTTATACTTTTCCTTATGTGATGTAATTACTCACCATAATATTAGCATATGATCTTTTTCAATTATTTATTTTCTTTTTATTAAAACATAAAAGTAAAGAAAACAAAACTCGAACTAAAATTTATTCTATATCTCGCACACGATTACATAGATAGATAGATCACTAAGAAACACTCGAAGATAGATCAAACTAAACTTCTATTCAACTAATGCAAAATATAACTAAAGATTGAACTAAGATAAATAAAGGCAAGGAGAGTGTTGGTGATACGATACCGGGACACCTACCCCAAGCTTGGCACAAGCTAAGGGGAGGGCCCATACCCGATACTCAAGTCTCCCTTGGTGGTCAAGATGGTGATGGTGGTGATGATGAGGTAGTAGGTTTATCCTTCGGTTTCCATGGTAGTGGTTCACCACCAGAAGAGGAAGCACGAGTCTCGCGAGTCTTGCAACTGGCAGCCAAACTCATACCTTTAAACCTTGCTTCATATTCAAAGACTTGGTTTTGGAGGTCATAGATTCGGCTTTGCAGAAAGTTGATTTGCTCATTGAGGGTGAAGACGACGTCCTTCATGGACCGGCCATCCACCTTGTGATAACGAGTGAAATCCGTAATCATGAGGTGATTGGCATTGAGTCCGCGCTCCACCATGCCCTTGCACTTGAAGACCTCCCGCTCCATGGCTTCGAGCCTGGACTCCACGGTTCCCTTCCCCTTGGGTCCTTGAACATCCTAGATGTGGAGCACCCCCTCACGCATCTCGATGGTTTGAGGGTGCTTCAACACCTCCGACAAGTAGGGGTTGATTACCCTCTCAAAGAACTTGTCCTTGGAGGAGCCAGGGGCGGCCATGATGATGTAGATCTGCCAGAAAAACATCAAGAAAGAAGAACAGAAGATTTCTCTGTGATACGGTGGTCAATACGTTCGGGGGGTATATAAAGATTTTTTTTATCTTGGGAAACAAGAAAATGGGAGGAAAACGGAGTCGGGAAGGTTCCCGAGGTGGGCACAACCCACCTGGGCACGCCAGGCAAGGCGCCCTGGTGTCTTGTGCCTCCTCGGTTGCCTTCCTACTTGTTTATTAATTTCCTAATTTTGTAATATTCCAAAAATGACAAAATATTTTTGCAGATTTTTCGGAGTCCGTTTACTTACCGTATAATGTACCTCCTTTTATTCACGATTCTGGAGTGTTTTGGAAGGTTTCTTTATTGTGTTCCGCCGGTGTCATGGTTTGAATAATATTGCTTTCAACATTAATAGGCATACCTGACATATAGTGCTTAATTCTTTGCTCATTGACTACCTTCGGATTAGTACCTTCGGCACTATTTATCTTGATAGCTCCAGAACGATAGACCTCTTCCATAATATATGGTCCTTGCCATTTGGAGAGAAGTTTTCCTGCAAATAATCTAAAACGAGAGTTGTACAAAAGAATATATTCACCCACTTTGAATTCCCGCTTTTGGATTCTTTTGTCATGCCATCTTTTAACTTTTACTTTAAACAGTTTTGCATTTTCATAAGCTTGGGTTCTCCATTCATCTAGTGAGCTAATATCAAATAACCTCTTTTCACCGGCAAGTTTGAAGTCATAGTTGAGTTCTTTAATTGCCCAATATGCTTTATGTTCTAACTCAAGAGGCAAATGACAAGCTTTTCCATAGACCATTTTATAAGGAGACATACCCATAGGATTTTTATAAGCTGTTCTGTAAGCCCAAAGTGCATCATTTAACTTCTTAGACCAATTCTTTCGGGACCTATTGAAAATCTTTTGTAATATTAATTTTATTTCTCTAACGCTAAGTTCAACTAGACCACTAGATTGAGGATGATAAGGTGAAGCAATTCTATGGTTAACATCATACTTAGCAAGCATTTTACGGAAAGCACCATGAATAAAGTGTGAACCACCATCAGTCATTAAATATCTAGGGACTCCAAACCTTGGGAAAATAGCTTCCTTAAGAATTTTAATAGAGGTGTTGTGATGAGCACTACTAGTTGGAATAGCTTCTACCCACTCAGTAACATAATCAACAGCAACCAAAATATGTGTATACCCATTAGAGGAAGGAAAAGGTCCCATGTAATCAAAACCCCAAAAATCAAATGGTTCAACAACAAGTGAATAATTCATTGACATTTCTTGATGCTTACCGATATTACCAATTCTTTGACATTCATCACAAGATAAAACGAACTGACGGGCATCCTTGAAGAGAGAAGGCCAATAAAACCATATTGCAATACCTTGTGAGCAGTTCTATCTCCCGCATGATGCCCTCCATAAGTTTCGGAATGACATTTCCATAGGATTTGTTCCTGTTCATGCTCAGGTACACAACGTCTAATAATACCATCTACTCCTTCTTTGTAAAGATGTGGGTCATCCCAAAAGTAATGTCTTAAATCATGGAATATTTTTTTGTTTTGTTGGTATGTGAAACTAGGTGGTATATATTTAGCAACAATGTAATTAGCATAGTCAGCACGAACGAGTGTTATGAGAAACATTTATTGCAGCTAATTGTTCATTAGGAAAAATATCATCAATAGGTAGTGGGTCATCAAGAACATTTTCTTACCTAGACAAGTTATCGGCTACAGGGTTCTCAGCTCCTTTTCTATCAGTGATATGTAAATCAAATTGTTGTAGCAAGAGAACCCACCTAATAAGTCTAGGTTTAGCATCTTTCTTTTCCATAAGATATTTTATAGCAGCATGATCAGTGTGAACAATTACTTTGGAATCAATAATATAAGATCTGAATTTATCACTGCTAAAAATTCTTTCTCAGAAGTGGCATAATTTCTTTGGGCACTGCCTAGAGATTTACTAGCATAATGAATAACATCCAATTTATTATCAACTCTTTGTCCTAGAACAGCACCAACAACATAATCACTAGCCTCACACATAATTTCAAAAGGCAAGTTCCAATTAGGTGGTTGAACAATAGGTGCAGATGTTAAGGCTTTCTTAAGTTTCAAAGGCTTCTACACAATCATCATAAAAAACAAATGGAATATCCTTTTGTAAAAGATATGTAAGAGGCCTAGAATTTTTAGAGAAGTCTTTAATAAACCTCCTATAGAAATCAGCATGACCCAGGAAACTATGAATACCTTTAATATCTTTAGGACAAGGCATTTTCTCAATTGCATCAACTTTAGCTTTATCCACCTTAATACCTCTTTCAGAAATTTTATGCCCCAAGACAATTCCTTCATTAACCATAAAGTGGCACTTCTCTCAATTCAAGACAAGATTAGATTGCTCACATCTCTGCAAAACTTGATCAAGGTTGCTGAAGCAATCATCAAAAGAAGTTCTGTAAATGGAAAAATCATCCATGAAAACCTCAATAATCTTTTCACAAAAGAAGATAATATAGCAGTCATACATATTTGAAAGGTAGCAGGTGCATTGCATAAATCAAAAGGCATACGTCTGTAAGCATAAGTTCCAAAAGGACAAGTAAAGGTGGGTTTCTCTTGATCAGGTTGTGAAATAGGTATTTGAGAAAAACCAGAATATCCATCCAGAAAACAAAAGTGTGTATGCTTATATAATCTTTCTAGCATTCAATCAATAAAAGGCAGATGGTAATGATATTTTCTAGTAGCTTTATTTTACTTTCAGAAATCAATTACCATTCTATAGCCAGTAACAATTCTTTATGGAATAAGTTCATTTTTATCATTAGGAACAACAGTAATACCTCCCTTCTTAGGGACACAATGAACGGGACTTACCCATCTACTATCAGCTATGGGATAGATTATACCTGCTTCCAGAAGCTTTAGTATTTCAATTCTTACCACTTCTTTCATTTTAGGATTCAAGCGTCGTTGGTGATCAACAACGGGTTTAGCATCAGGTTCCATATTAATCTTGTGCTGACAGAGAGTGGTTCTAATGCCCTTAAGATCATCAAGAGTATATCCAATAGCAGCTCGATGCTTCTTCAGAATTTTCAATAATCTTTCTTCTTCATGTTCTGAAAGGTTAGCACTAATAATAACAGGATATATCTTCTTTTCATCAAGATAAGCATATTTCAAAGTGTCGGGCAATTGTGTTAATTCAAACATAGGATCACCTTTAGGTGGAGGAAGGCCTCCTAGAGTTTCAATAGGCAAATTGTGTTTGAGCAGGGGTCGTTGTTCAAAGAAAATTCTATCTATTTCATTTCTTTCATGCATATGCATATCATTTTCGTGGTCTAGCAAATATTGTTCTAGTGGATCAGTAGGAGGCACAGCAATAGAAGCAAGACCAATTATTTCATCCTTACTAGGTATTTATTTTTTATGTGGTTGTCTATTAAACTTGGAGAAATTAAAATCACGAGATTCATCACCAAACCTAACACTGACAGTTTGTTTATGACAATCTATAGTAGCATTGACAGTGTTCAAGAAAGGTCTACCAAAGATAATGGGACAAAAGTCATCTTTAGGGGAACCAAGAACTAGAATATCAGTAGGATATTTTGTTTTCCCACACAAGACTTCAACTTCTCTAACAATCCCAAGTGGTGTGATGGTGTCTATTAGCAAGTCTAATAGTAACATCTATGTCTTCTATTTCAGCGGGTGCTATGTCGTTCATAATTTCTTGGTATAAGGTAAAGGAATGGCACTCACGCTAGCACCTAGATCACATAAACCATGATAACAATGATCTCCTATTTTAACTGAGACAACAGGTATGCCAACAACATGTCTTTGTTTATCTTTTTCATCGGGTTTGGCAATTCTAGCTGCTTCGTCACAAAAGTAAATAACATGCCCATCAATATTTTCTACCAAGCGATCTTTAACCATAGCAACACTAGGTTCTACTTTGATTTGTTCAGCAGGTTTAGGTGCTCTAATATTACTTTTGCGAACCATAGTTGAAACCTTAGCATGTTCCTTCATGCTAACAGGGAAAGGTGGTTTTTCAATATAAGCAGTAGGCACAACTGGATCAACATTGTAAATAATAGTTTCATCTTTAACTATAACCAGTTCTTTGATTTATTCTTTAATAGGGGGATGATCTTTAAACCACTTCTCCATAGGGAGATCAACATGAGTAGCAAAAGATTCACAAAAAGAGGCTACTATCTCAAAGTCAAGTCCATATTTAGTGTTAAACTTGTGAAAAGCAGTATTCATAAAAGATTTAACACGATCAAACTTAAGCTTAATACCTGACTCTTTACCTTCGCCGAGTTCCCAATCTTCAGAGTTGCGTTTAATTCTTTCTAAAATATCCCACCTGAATTAAATAGTCTTCTTCATAAAAGAACTAGTACAAGCACTACAAAAAAAAAATACACTTCCGTGATGATATGTGTTTGTCACAGTAGGTCACGTTTTCTGTCATGCATGTACATCCATGACAAATTTATGACAAAATCAAGATAGTCATACCTGTGCTTTCGTAGAAGTATTCCATGACATTACCAAAATTATCATCACGGAAGTGTCCACTTCCATGATGATAAATCGCGCGTCATAGAAGTGCTTTCGTCAAGGGTGACCGACACATGGCATCGACCGTAACGGCTCGCCCGTAAGCTATCGGGTCCGGTCTTGGATCCGATAACCCGTTAACAGCCCGGACCAATGGGGATTTTCCACGTGTAAAATTCTCATTGGCCGACGGAACCACATGTCAGCTCCTCGTTGGGACAGATGTCATCCACTCATTGGACAGGATGCGCCTATGATACGTCGACACATGGCACGGCACAATAGAGGCCCATTCCGGTGAAAAGGCCGGCCCGTTTGACTTGGTCAAAAGGTAACGGGCCGGCCCAAGGAAAGCCTGTTCCTATATAGCCCATTTATGGCCCGCTAACTCATGACCCGTTACGGCCTATCGGAATTAAGCCCAGTAGCTTCATCAGGGCCGTCCAATATGATTCCAGTCCGTTGTAACTTCCGGCCCATCTATGGCCCATGATGTCTTTCGGCCCATACGAGTCCATTTGTAACTCTTGGCCCATTAATGGCCCGTAGTAAATCTGGCCCGCAATGAGCAGTGTATCGCTTCATACCCACTAACGGCCCATTATTCCATTGGGCCGTTTCCAACCCGTGTTTTCTTTCGGCCTTCTCAGGGCCCATTTATTCTTGGGCTTATTTCCAGCATTCGGTTACTTACGGCCCGTTACTAGCCTTTTCTGCTTGTGGGCCAAATTCAGCCCGTGGTTACAATCGGCCCGTTTGCGGCCCGTTAATCCGTTGGGCCGTTTTCGTAGCGTCATCAAATATGGTCGATTAACGACTGCCCGTTATTGTCGGCCATGAACGGACGATTCCAAATCTAGTCCGTTTATGGCCCATAATGCGGTCTGTTATTGGCCCATGTTTTGCCGATCGATCATACGACCCGTAGAAGGCCCATTGATGCTACGGCCCATAGAAAGCCCATTGTTTCTACAACCCTTACAAGGCCCATTGTTTCTACGGCTTGTAGAAGGCCCATTGTTTCTACGGCCCTTACAAGGCCCATTGTTTTTGCGGCCCGTAGGAGGCCCATGGTAACTACAGTAAATATGTAGCCCATGGTTATTGTGGCCTAGTTTTAAAAAATAGGTTATTGCGGCCAAACCGTGGAAAAAGAACTGCACTGACTACAAGCAAACCAATAAACAAGACAATAAGGAAATAAATAAGCAAGCAACTTACGCTAGGCTATCACGGCTATTACACATATTACATCCACTGGGCATCAAAGTTCGCCACCACTGCAAATATAGGGAACAAAGCAGCATATCATATACACTGGTTGTCAAAGTTGGCGACCAGTGCAAATAAACGCCACAGGAAAACAAGTCCAGAACTGAAACCACTTCCGAAGATCTCAAGAAACAATATCCTGCGTACCCATAATGTTAGAAAGATGCTTAGCAAGCTTATTAACTTTCTTTGGCGCTTAAATCCTCCAGCGCTTGTTGTTGCACCAGAAAGTATGCATCTGAATTCTGCAGGGACTTCCTCAGTCCTTCAGCTTCCTGTCGCAGCACATCTGATCGATGTCTTTCAACTTGAAGTTGAGACTCAAGAAGATGAACTAATTCAGGCAGCGAGTTCGAAGAGCTTGTGCCAGCAGAAGTGGCCAGTAACTCGAACACTACATCAAGACAGGACTTTGGGTTCTCTCATTGTCGTCAAGATAGTTTTTATCAGCTTTCTTGGAGACCAACAGGGATGTCTCACTATCTTGAACCTTATCTGCATTACTTCCTTTACCATTGCATAACGGGGTACTGTTCTCCAATATTTTGTCCGCATTCTAAAAGAGAAACAAGCAGACACATCACAGGGTTACCATGTTGTATATGAAACTCATTTTGGTAAATCAGTTCAGTATTAAAGTGGACAGGATAACAACATGAAACAAACATATATCTATGTACCATGGTCACTTTATAGTCTATATCATTCTAGTTTTTGTTGCCAAATCAAGATAGAGACGCAGTCCAAATAATATTTTTTCAAGACAAAGCAGAATAGACAAAATATAAGTGTGGGAAACTATAGAGCAATAACAACACTTGTAATGTGCATGACATGAGAACATAACTGTTTATTCAATTGAAACTGAAATCAACATAGAGCAAGTTACAACAGCAAACCAGTTAAAGAAACAGGTTTAAAACATACCTGTTGCGCCATTGGAGTTTCAATTCCATCCTTCAAATTTGAAAATAGTTGGTATGAGTAAATACAGTAATGCAAGAGGAAAGGAGTATGAACCATAGCTACAGAACCTGACATGAGAACAATTCTTCTTCTCCTTTAAGCGCTGAGTTGGGTTTCGGAGTGGTGGTGTCATGGAATTGTCACGGCAGATGTCCTAGTGTGAGGACTTAGTCGTGGAGCCATCGCAACGGGTTAGCTTAAAGGGGTTAACTGGGACAAAGGACACGAGGAGTTTTACTGGTTCGGCCCCTTGCGGTGAAGGTAAAGGCCTAATCCAGTTTGAGGTGATATTGCTAGGGTTTCGATGACCAGGGAGCAAATACGCTAAGCCTGGCTCTCGATCTGATCTTTCTTGTCCCTAAACCGTCGCCGGGTCGTCCCTTTATATACACAGGTTGACGCCCGGCGGTTTACAGAATCCCGGCCGGCTCATAAACGTGTCCGGCTCGGTTTCTACCCTTTCCTATCTTACAACACAAGTCATATATCATATGACGGTTTACATCTACGGGCCCTAATCCGCCTTTGGGCCTTGGGCCTTCTTGTTAAATCTCCTCCGTAAAGCGCCATACTCCTTGTCTTCGTGGGCTTCAAATATGAATAACTTACCGTGAGTATAACCCGGCCCCTCCTGGGCGGTTTATACTCAATAGTTATATCCCCAACATTAGGCCCCAGATTGATTTGAACTTGTTCATCTCAATCTTCAGTACTTAGGAAAATTCCTTCTTCAACACCTTCGCGAAAACCTTGTAACTCGCCGTGATGTCATCTTCCAAGACCATGATAATCCGCCGTGACGTCATCTGCCATTAACTTTACACAGAACCCAAATCTTTTAATGTATCTCCTTTAATGAATCTCCAAAAATCGAGGCGTCTACACATCTACAGATCCGTTTTTCGACCTCCTCGATTCCCGCGCCTGCCACTTATCCATTCACCTTATAAATAGGGCCGGGGGTCATTTTCACTTCCCCCCCGTGCCTCTTCGTCTCATCGTCTTCCTCGCGTCGCCCCAGCGCTTCGAACTCAGCCGCCGCCGCCCAGCGTCGTCTTCGACCTCAACTCCAGCCGCTGCATCACCCTGAACGCACCAAAAATCGCGGCGGCGCTTCTCCGCTGTTTCCTTAGCATCAGTAAGCCTCCCTTTCTTCCACCGTAGATCTGTCTTTTAGGGTTTCAGCATTCATCGGTGTTCGTCGGTGCTCGTCAGTGCGTAGTGGTTATTTGATTCAAACTTCAATATTTAACTTGTATAGCGATGGCCATATCCCTTCTTGTTTCATCAGTGCATCTCGTTTAAGCAGAAAACTCCAATCTGAACCTTTATCAACTGCTTCGGTATCAATATTTAGGTCTGAATATACTTTCATTTTCTGACACGTGGTAGATCCAAAATTATAATGCCAACTTGTGAAACCTGTTTTTCCATCACTGAGTTATTTCAGATGTGTATCTTCAATACCAACGTATGCGGTTTAATTTTAGAAAATGATAACCCGCCACGTACCATTAGTCCCCTCTTAAACCGCCAATCGCTTATCGTTGTAATTCTGACAACATCAATCTCCGGTTTAACAATTATGCCTGCTTTAACACTCTGTCTCTTAACCTGTGACGCTTTATACTTGTCCATCATGAACCTTAAACCGGAAAAAACCTTCTTTCAGGTTGTCGAATAAATGGCCAAATCTTTTTATGCTTGCAACTGGGTCCCTTCCCGGGTTACGAAAGAACAACTGAACGGGTGTGTCACAACCGGCGCTTTAACGAAAAAGGAAGTCATCCACTGGAGAGTCCCCGGTCCAGAAAATCCTCGTGAGCCCAAGGATGGAGAAGTGATTGTGTTCGTTGATCATCTGGGTCGAGGGTTTAGCCCTCCCGGATCAAAAAATTTCCGTGATGTGCTTCATAGTTTCCAACTCCACCCTCAAGATATTGGACCTAACTCCGTGTCCAATATTTGCAATTTTCATGTGTTTTGTGAGGCTTATCTGCAAGAAGAACCTACCGTCAAACTGTTCAGAGACTTCTTCTATTTGAACCGCCGTGCTGAATTTACGGATGGGCCCAATACTGAACTTGGCGGGGTTTCAATTCAGAAAAGGAAAGATGTCAGCTTCCCTCACGCCAAGCATCATAGTCACCCTAAAGATTGGAATCAAACTTGGTCCTATTGCCGAGATATGTCTCCAGCTGACGAGAATCCTCTTCCGGGTTATCGTGCTCACCGGCTTACCAATACACATCCATTCCCCCAATGACTCAGTGCCAAGGAACGAGCCAAGTATGCACCACAGCTTTCGAAGCTCCGAGACTTTGTGGCGAACGGTTTAACAGGCATTGACTTCGTTCGTTGCTGGATATCTTGGAGCATTCTGCCTTTAAGCCGTCGCCCGGGTTTAATGTGCGAGTACACAGGGGACTTGAAAGATCCTCAACGGCACATCGACATTCAGCTAACTGAGGCTGAAATTACTGAAGCTGTCAAGAAGATACTGGATGAACCGGTGGCTGTCTGCAGTAAAACAGGGCTTAGTCCCTTCTGTGTTTCAAATAAACCGCCACCTGTAAGAATTACATAACTCCTGTTTTAATCCGATCGTTTTAACACTCCCTTATATCCTTTGTCAATCTTTAACAGGGTGATGATCCGTTCTCGAAGAAGAAACCGCAGGATAAACCGGCCAAGACGCCTCACCCCAAGACTAAGGTTACCAAAAAACCTGCCAAGAAGAAAACCGCCGAGTCCACCGAGTTGAACATCGATGATGATCTTGATAACCCGGAATCAGAGGTAGAACTTGATTCTCTTGGTTCCTTTTTCATACACCTCATTGACGATGACCCTTATCAGGATGACGCTGAGGCCAGCCAGGCTGATGATGTAGAGGTAATTATTCTTTCCTCCAGTTCAGATCCTCTGCCAACACAGAAAACCCGTCAAGCAAACCGGAAAGTAATATTTTCACACCCTCTAGCTTATTTGGATCCAAACTTTCTTTTGAAGAAACAACAACACAAAGCTCGCCGCACAACCCGACATAGTGGCCAGGTGGTTACTTCGTCCGGTTTACCGAACACGCCAGTTCGTAAACGCCGCCCAGAGGTTTCACCTATTCCTGACACATCTTATCCCAAGGCAGGTTATTTCCGACAACCTCTTAATCCGTCTGATTCAAACTATCGGGGAACATCTCATTCATCTTCTGGCGGGTCAACAGGGACCCAGCTTCCACCCCTTAAAACTGTTCCTGGGTGAGCATTTTAAACTAACCCTTTATACCTTGCGCTTGCTTAATATACTAACCTTTATATTCATTCTTTTTAGAGCCAATCCAGACCCAGCAAAAAGGCCAAGTTGAATAAATGACAACACGGCCACTGAACCGGAGAAAACACCAGAACCAGTGGAAACAAATGCTGACGCTATTCTTGACGATCCGCCACCGGAAGATCATGACCTTTTTGCTGAACAAATGGAAATTGATCCAAAGGGGCATGCTGATAAGCCGTCAAGCCCAGTCAAAGCTGTTGATAAACCGCCAAGCCCAGTCAAAGCTGCTGATGACAACACGGATGATGTTGTAGTTACTGGCTTTGGCCACACCACCCCTGGCAACCCTATCGCTTTGTCAAAACATAGTGCCAAGGAAGAATTTGCTGCTATGGACAAGGGCAAGTGGAAAATAGATTTGTCAAGCTATGCCCACCTCAACGCCCAAGATATTCATTCTGGGTTTTTAAACCGCCTGTACACAAGCCGCGACTATGAAGCCGGTTTAGTGAACATGATGAAGGAGCGATATGAGGTAAATACTATTAACTCTGCATAATTATTCTTCCTTTATATCCAATTTATAATATCAACTCCAGTAGCCCCTAAGGGCCGGTTTATAATATCCATATAAACCGGGACTTTGTAATACTTCAACTTTGTCTGCGTAGCCCCCAAGGGCCAAGATGAACCGGGACTTTATCCTATAAGGCGCAAACTTTTGTTGAACATCTTTGTAAACCAATTGACCACCAAGTTGATTAATGGAAGAAAATCCATAGTGTTAACTTGAGCAACTATGCATTAGCCCCCAAGTGCCAAGAATAATACTTGTATTGAACTTGGGACTTGTAAAAACTTTTTGATAAGAAGGAAATAGGCATTAGCCCCCAAGTGCCAAGTGCATAACTTGATATGTGCTTGGGACTTCAAATATATTTACTGCCAACTCATAAATTGAATGTTGCTTGCAGGCTGATCTTAGCGAGAAAGAATCTCAAATCACCGACCTTCAAGAAAATATTAAGTCCCAGCAAGCAGAGACTTCCAAGGCTAAAGAGGAGCTGACCAGGGCTTTAACAGCCATGGAGAAACTGAAGGAAAGCTTCAAGACTGAGCGGGCAGACTGGGACACAGAGAAAAGAATGCCGCAAAAGAGGGTTGAGGACGCAGAAGCGGCCCTTAACCCGGTAGCAGAAGAGCTGACTGGCTTGAAGCGGCAAATAAATGCCATGACCACTGTTGTGCTTGGTAAATATCCTTATCATAAGCTTTTAACATGTATTATCCCATAAACTGCCGGTTTATCGACGTTCGTAATGATGCAGGATCTCGCATTACTCATCTGGTCTCCGACATGCAGAAGAAATTAAAGGTTGCCTATACTCTTATAGAGCAATTATATGCCGGCGCACAACGGATCATCTGTACCGCCTCTCATAACAAACCGCCCCCAACTTTAATTAAGGAGACATTGGAAAGGCTGTCAATGTTACCTGCCTGGTTTGAAGAACTGAAGAAATCAGCTGCCAGGGCAGGTGCTCTTACTGCATTAACTCGGGCCCAAGCATGGATACCTGACCTTGATCCGGCCGATATTGGAAACGACTATGCAAGCATAAAGGAGGATGGGTCAGACTTCAATAATGACGACCTCAGAGCCATAACGAGGGAAATGCGTCCACTGGCTAGCAAATTGGCTGAAGAAATCGATCTTTCACATTATCAGTCGATTTATGATGCCGATAGCAAACGGGTTAATGTGCCAACTTATGATGTGCAAAACCTTATCCCGCCAATCAGTAAGCATACCTACGCCCCTGATATTGAACCCTCCACACTTATAAGCGATGAAGCTGTATTCAAGGCCCTAACTGGGATCGATTGGGCAACCATTGACTTCCAGCCACTGGGTGGAGAGGAGGAGGATGAACCGGCGCAGGATGATCCAGAACCTTCTAGTCAACCCGGCGAAGATTCATAAACCGGGGCCTGTTTAGCTTCTGCATTCTGCAACACTTGTTGAAAACAATTATTATTTTGGGCATCAAAGCGCCTTGTAATAGGCTAGTTTTAAACACTTGGTCTGCTATGCCATCATGCATATTTACTTTGCATGACACTGTTAATATGCCACATAAATATATGCCATGTCTTCTTATGATACTTAGCCATGTGAAATCTGCTCCTGCATATAATAAATAAAAAATGTCCTGGCGACTTACCGCTAGACGGGTTATCATGCCCAATAACATAGTTTATAACCATTGTTGGGTATTAAAATAACCATACCTGTGATATTTTATCCCACTGCTGGTTTAGCAAGCCAGTATAATAAGGGTGATAACCCAAAACTGGAAAATTGGTAATGATCATCTGTTTGCCGGTTTATGAGCGAAACCAGGTCGGATCAATAAACACAGGATATTAGTTTACCTCTTATTTGTGACTTATAGTCAAAGGCCAGGCCGGGTTAATAAACACAGGATAAATTATAGTCATAAAGCATTATAAACCTAAAAAAGCAAGAAGGATTTAAATAGTCATAATTGTGGTGTTGCACCGATCAAGAGGGTTTAAGCTTTGGTTCGAATACGATCAAAGCCCCCAAGTGATTTCCCTGGTGGCCTTATGCCAATCAAGAGGTGTAGCTATGGTTCGAATACGACCAAGCCCCCAAGTGATTTCCCTGGTGGCCTTATGCCAATCAAGAGGTGTAGCTATGGTTCGAATACGACCAAGCCCCCAAGTGATTTCCCTAGTGGCCTTATGCCAATCAAGAGGTGTAGCTATGGTTCGAATACGACCAAGCCCCCAAATGATATTGTGGGCTGTGCCCAAGGGGTACCTATGTTTGAGCTGTGTTTAACAGACTCTCTTTGGCCCATTTTAACCTGGGTAGTAAGCCCCCAAGTTTTTTTTCAATTGGCTTTTCAGCCGGTTCAAAGGGTAATCATAACTTCATGCATAAGCCGGAAGCCCCCATGTAACCAAAAAACTTTTTGAGAAAGAACGACAGAGGCCCCGCTTTAGCAGGGATGCCGGTTTGGAATCCAGAGTTTGAACTGCCGCCTCCGTAACCCGGACCCTGTGAACCGGATCCTGAACCGCCACCCGGTCCATGGTTGCCTTGGAAAAGATTTGAATTCTTGAATTCCTTCATGATGTAACAATCTTTACAGAGATGAGTATACGGTCTTTGACGTGTACCATGCCTTGGGCTGGGCTGATTCAACAGATGCTCAAGATTCACACCTGGTCCTCCGGTCTATGGGGGCGGTCTACCCTTACGACCCTGGCCATTATTCTGTGCATTGGTATTTGCCACAAAGTCCAAACTATTATCAGCTTTGCACTTACCGTTACCACCTTGATTCGCCACCGAGTTATGCTGCTGCCCTTTGGTGTTGTTGCTCTTCTTTCCCTTTCCCAGTTTGTCATCATCAGACTCGGGGTCCTTGGTACTATCAGAGTCAGCATACTTAACCAGAGCAGCCATGAGTGTCCCCATGTCATTGCAGTGACGTTTGAGCCGTCCCAATTTCACCTTCAGGGGGGTGAAACGACAGTTGCCTTCCAACATTAAGACCGCTGAATCGGCATTGATACGATCCGACGAATGCAGGATTGTTGAAACCCAGCGTATCCAATGAGTCGTCGATTCACCTTCCTCTTGAACACAAGCAGCTAAATCCACAATTGACATGGGCTCTTGCATGTGTCTTTGAAATTCTGGATAAACCGGGCCTTTAACTCGGCCCATGATCCGATGGAGTTAGCAGGGAGCCCCTTCAACCAAGTACGGGCCGTCCCTTCCAACATCAAGGGGAAATACTTAGCACACGCAGCTTCGCTAACATCCAGCAATTCCATGGCCATCTCATAACTCTCGATCCACGCCTCGGGAGGTAAGTCAGCTGTGTAGTTAGGCACCTTGTGAGGACCCTTGAAGTCCTTGGGCAGATGCTCATTACAAATAGCTGGCATTAAACATGGCGTGCCCGAATTCTTAAAGGTTACCCCTGGCTCCACCGAAGTTGTTGAACGAACCGGAGTAAGCTGACGGGCCGCGTCCTGAGCCGCTAACTCGGCCTCCCGACGTGCTCTACCCTGATCCACAATGTTCTGAGCCTCCGCACCACCGCCTGCCATCATGACCACGCGGCGGGTTACGGTTCCACGCACTGCTCGACACAGTCGGTTCATCGATATGTCTGCTGTAACTCCGGCTTGGGCGAGGGGTGGAATGAATCCTTTCCCGACTGTAAGAATAAGCCTGCTGCTGAACCAATGCCGTCTGTAATAGCTCTCGAGCCCTCCGGGTTTCAACCGCCACTGGAGACTTGCCTTCAACTGGAAGAGCCGCCAATCGCGACGCCGCAGCAATCATGTTATCCAAAGGGTTAGAGTAATGACCCGGTGGTGTCGGCACATGCTGACGCGGCTTGTTGTTCTGACAAGGCGGATCCGTCGTACGCGGCTGAACCGACATTCCCGTCCCAGGCGCTTCGACCCGGTTTACGGCTGCCGGGTTACTGGTTCATGCTCCAGGCGTGTTAAAGAGGTTTCTTGCTTCATAAACCGGGGGCAGACGAGTCTGATGCCTCCTTCTCATGACGTCATTTGAAGCGTTCTGGTCTAGCATGAGCCAGTAAGACTCCGCCTGAATCCGCTGCGCCTGAACATCCAAAGCGGCCCGTTCTTCAGCCATCCTGGTATTTTCCGCATTCAGCTCCTCCTTGGCATGTGCTATCTCTTCACGTAATTTCGCGATCACCGCATCATGCTAATCCTGGTCCGCCGGATTAACCACTGTTGTCACCAATGCTGTCAGTTTGTCCACAAAGTCAGTTAAGACCTGGGCCGGCGGGGGCACAGGGCCTCCTGCCCCGGCAGCTGTCGCCGCTGCTGATCCGGAAATCATTTCTGCTGTCGTTGATGAACGTAGCACGGGCTGTGTACCGCCCATGAAGATTGCAACCCGGTTCGGCGGTTCAAGGGGGTCCGAAATACTGTCGCCATCGGAACTGCCCCCAAGCCGGCCATCTTGCAAATGGTACAATGACTCGGTCTCACCGGTGGATGACTCGTCATCTGAATAGACAACCGTCTCACCGTTAGATACTGATTCAGATTCTGCACCGTTAATGAATCCCGTGAAGGCACGCTTCATGGCGGGCTAAACTCGGGCGGGTCTCGCACGCTGAGCCGTCTCGATGATGTCGGTGCAGATGTCCGGCTCAGGGCCCGGTTCGCCAATCTTGCCAATGAAAACATGGATTCCGCCGAAGGGGACCGGGTACCCGTACTCGATTGAGCCGGCCTCGGGGCCCCAGCCTGCGTCGTCGATGTTGAGCTTGCCGCGACAACTCTTGGTCATCCGGCCCACAACATATCCTTTGAGCCCTTCGAAGTTGCCCTCTAAGAACTTGAAACCATCGTGCGATAGCCCCACGGTGGGCGCCAACTTTCGTGGAATTGTCACGGCAGATGTCCTAGTGTGAGGACTTAGTCGTGGAGCCTCGTGCTTTGGGCACTGCAGTTCCCTTACTAACTGCTCGTGTTTGGGTGCTCTGTGGTGGAGACGGTGCTGTGTCGACTGGAACTGGGTTACTATCTGCTGGGGTTGGGGTTAGAAGGGGTGTAGCTGGTTCTCTATCCAACTGGGTAGGGGTACAATCTGCGAGAGTCTGGGTTATGTGTGGTGGGGCTGGTTCTTGGGCAAGTACAACCGTGGTTCTATCTGCATCAACTGGTAGCACTATCTTTTCTGAACACCGTCTTGTTACTCCCTTAGAAACTGCCATCACCCTCTCCAATTCAAATGGCTGATAAACAAGAAAAGTAATTGAATGTACAAACATTATATGATAGGACAGGTGCAATGGATAGTGGGGAATAAAAGAGGGCATGAAATAATTCACATTTATGCTGTCTAACCAAACAGGATAGCATGACACAATTTCACATTATGATGGCTAACTAAAAAAGATGGAAAGACATAGTTCAAAATATGATGACTATGTAAACAGGATGGCATGATATAACTATATAATGTCTTTATTAAATAGGTTGGCATGCCATAATTCACATACATGCCGCCTATGGAAACATGATAGCATGATATAATTCACGAATAGAATGACATAATTCAAAATATGATGACTATAAACACTAAACAGGATGAGATGATATAACTATATGATGTCTATTAAATGGGTTGCCATGCCATAATTCAGATAGATGCTGTGTATGTAAACATGATGGCATGATATAATTCAAATATATGATTTATATAGTAAGCAAGTAAGCAGATGGCAATCCATATATGATGTAAAAACTAAGCAATCCAAGACAACATGCATGACATGGGTAATATAACCCTGCCAAGTTTGAGCATAGACCTCAAGGGGGAAATAGGACTGGTCATCAGTCTCTAAATCCTCCTCTGAGGAGCTCTCTGTAACCTGCAAGATGTCTGCTTCAGCAGGTAGCATTGTCTGCTCTGAATACCTTGTTTTCACTCCAGATACTTCCATCACCGCTTCAAATGGCTGATGCACAGGAAGAGTAGTTGAATATACAAATGTTGTCGACAAATGGAACACATAATACAAAAAACGATAGCATGATATAATTCACATACATGATGATTGGCTAAACAGCATGGCATTGGATAATTCACATATATAATGCCTTTGCAACAAGATAGCATTGGATAATTCACATATATAATGTCTTGCAAAAAGATGGCAATGCATAAGTCACATATATGGTAATTAGACACTAAACAAGTGGCATTCACACAAAGCATGTCTAAACTAATCAAATGACATAGCAATGCAAGGCACCATACGCACGATATGAGCAACATAACCCTGCCAAGTTAGAGCATACACCTTGGGGGGGAAATAGGACTGGTCATCTGTCTCTGAATGGTCTGAGGAGCTATCTGTAACCAGCGAGATATGTGATTTGTCAGATAGCATAGTCTGCTCTGAAGACCTTGTTTTCACTCCAGAATTTTCCATCACCGTGTAAAATGGCTGATGCACACGAAGAGTAGTTGAATGTACTAACATTGTTGACAAATGTAATACGTAACGAAAAAAAGGATGGCCAGGTATAATTCACATAGAAGATGGCTGGATAAGCAGGATGGCGTTGCAAAATTCACATATATGATGCCTGGATAAACAAGATGGCGTTGCATAATTCACATAAACGATGAATAAACTAAACAGATGGCATTCACACAAAGCATGTCTAAACTAAGCAGATGACATATTTGATGTATAAAGTAAGCAATGCAAGGCACCATATCCATGATATAACCAACATCAGCATGCCAAGTTAGAGCGAAGACCTCATGGGGTAAATAGGAGTGGTCTTCTCCTTCTGAATCCCCCTTAGAACAGATATCTTCCTCTCGATTACAATCCGAAATGGGTGGAGGGGGGCTGCCTTTGCGCCTACCATGGAGCGACGTCTGCATGAAATTTTATTACCACGCAAGGCTCGTCTCTTTTGCTCTACATGTTCAGTTCCATTGTGTACAATAACTGACATGCATAGAAATAAAACATAGTGAGATTATGTAAGGAGTGCATCCAGAAATCCAGAGTGATGGTAGCAACCTGTGGATACACCCAAAACCAACGATAGCAGGCAGATAATGGCTTCAATTAAAAATTACAGATAATGGCTTCTTTACTGTTTGTTCCCACCCAACATGAAATTCATAGTAGACACCAGAGATTAACCAGATAGTAGATAGATACTATTGATTGCGGCCCCGATATGTACCCCACAACCATTTAAAAACTCAAGTTTGACCATTAGTTTGGAGCTGACTCAGAGTCTAATCGGTGAATAGGACGATAAAGTAGCATGTAATATTAAGCGATGCATAACGTAAGCAGACACGAAAGAGTGCGACCTCTCTTGCGGACCCGTGTAATCCTCGAGGTCATCTACTCGGTTGATGATTGTAATGCGGTTGTCATGGCTGCCAACGGCGGGGAAGAAGATCTGAGGCGGCGAAAGACAGTCTGGAGGCCGGATCCCTGCCGTGCTGGACCCTTCTGTCGTTGGAGCAGCTGAGCTGGGGTGGATGACGACGCAGCAGGAGCGGGACAAACCACACAAGGTTTTCTTTGACAACTATCTATAAGAGAAGTAATTCTGTAAGGGCTCGTTTGAATTGGAGGATTCTAACAACGCAGGGATAGGAAATACACAATAATAGGATAGGAATGCACGTGCAAAACAGAGAATTTAAAAACACATGATTTTTGCCAATCTGGTTGTTTGGTTCACAAGAATTGGAAGATCACAGGATGCAAAGAAGCAGGGTGAGATTAAGTCAAACCACAAGAAAATGTACGGTTATAATGCTATTATGCTACTATCTCTTAGTCTTGTGCTACATGAATAGGAATTTGAAAAGGAGGACAAGTGGATATTAAAATTCCTACTGTTTTCCTTTCAAGGAGACACTAAAGGAACAAATCCTACAGTTTTCCTTTGCTCCATTCCTTTGAACCAAATGCATGAATAGTAGTACCATAGGAAACTTTCCAATTCCTATGTTTTTCCTTCACTTTTCCTTTCAAGCACTGGCGATTCTAGCAGGCAGGCTTGAGCAAGGAAAAGCCTACACTCAAAAAATGTTTTTGTGCTACTTCTACTACTTTGGACCCATGCCACTGCCCTACTAGCTCAACGTTGGAGCAGCTCCGGTGAGTTGTACGACGCCGAAGCTGAAGCAGGACAGGAGAGACAACGTTAACCTGAGTGGAATTCTAATAGCATCTCCAATAGATGACATAAAATACATAACCACAAAGTGCTGGATGTAAAATACATCGGCCGCTCATCTCTGAACTTAACTATCGAAACTGAATTTAACTGTCAAAACTGAACTTAACTGTCGAAACTGAATTTTGCTGTCGAAACTGAATTGTACTGTCGAAACTGAATGCACTAGTAGTTGAAAAGCAGTAGCAGTAGCAGCAGCGCGTGCGAGAGCCGGGGCAGCTGGTCGTGTAGCAGCATCAGGTGAGGCTACATGTCAGTCGACTGACTTTTTCATCTCTGGTCAGTCGATTTTCCAGCCGTTGGATACGAAATCAAGGGCATGCAGTTCATCTTCAACATCCACCCCCTGAGCCGCCAGTCACCACCAGCCAAAGAGCCGCCCCCCGCCGCCCGCAGCCGGTGGTGCGCTGCTCGACCGCCCTGAAACCACTCCCCACCGCCGGTCCGCCGCCGCCTCGGCCATCCCTCTAGGCCCCCCCGTGCCGAGCTTTTTCTCTGGCGATCCCCACGCCACCGCCCCACCACCACCGGCGAGCACAGCCCCCACCCTGGACCCTAAGATAGATAGTGGGGTACCTCTCCGGCGAGCCCCCCTACCCGCTGCGGCTGGTTCTTCCTTAACTCCGGCGAGCCCCCCACCCCCTGAAAATCGACTGAACCAAAAGTCGATTCGGTCGACTGAAGTGTAGCCAAATCGGAGCAGCATCGCAAGCGCGAGCAAGAGCAAGAGCAGTAGCGCGAGCGCGAGCAAGAGTAATAGCAAGAGCAGACGAAGCAGGGGACCGAGAGAAAGAGCAGAGCAGCAGCGCGAGCGAGAGCTAACGCAGCAGCTCCTACTGATGTGGACGTCGCCGCCGAGGGAGCGACACCATGGAGGAAGTGGCCGGCGACGCCGCCGTGGATGGAGCCGCGCCATGTCGGCTCGGGACCGAGCGCCGACAGCACCGTGAGATCGAATCAAGAAGAAAATGCGGCGATTAGTGTACAACCTCTTTGGTGGCGCCCATTAGGCCTCAGCTTCATCCGAGGAAACGGTGATGATGATGCTCTTCCGGTGGTGCAGGTGAAGACGGCGGTGTGGGAATGGAGGTGGAAAAAAAGAAGAGGGAAACATCGGGGCAGCTCCTCGGAGGTGGAGGACGGGGTGGCTGAACCGGCAGGGCGACGAGATCGACGATGGATCCTCATCCGGTACGGTAGATGAGGGACGTCGAGGTGTTTCTGTGGACGACGACGTCGGGGAAGAGGCTCCGGCTGGGTGGCGGATGGAGGAGGGTGTGGGGTTTCGCGGGTTTTCGCGGCCTCGTTGTACGAATGGGTGGGCAGATGGGATGGGAGCGGGGAACCATGGCTTAGGGACGCGCTTGTCCGAAATGTGGGGTAAGTTACGAAAGTACCCCCACCGATTTGACCTAGGCGGTTCTTTCGGTTCAGGGGTATCACGGGCATTTCGCGTGTCAGGACTTCACAGGAGGTGGGAGTTTTCGCGCGCGTTGTAATTTTGGAATAGCAAGGCGCGGGTTGAGATGGAGGGAATTGTCGGAGCACAACGAGACAAAGATATATCTTAAATATTTCGGGGTAACAAGGCGCGGGTTGAAATTTCCGGACAAGCCTAATGTGTACTGTACCAAATCAATTCGCACTTCCGTCGATGAAAAAACAAAAATAAATCAATTCGCAGCACACAAGAGAGTCTAGTCCCGTGTATTGTACCAAATCAATTCGCACTACAAATGTCATTTAAAACTTTGAATTCATGTTATGTTCAATTAAAATATTTCGCTACGTGCATAATGCATGCTACCTGCTACTCAAATGAACGTTTTAGTGCATTCCAAACATATATACTACCACTTCAATATGAACTAAATTTGAATTCGTTTCTCTATTTGAATAAGGTCTACAATAATGATTGTTGTGAAGCCAAACCATTTGAATTTGTTTCTCTATTTTAATAAGATCTACAATCATCATTATTGTCAAGTCAAACCATCGTTCGTGTATTATCTTCACAGCACACCACATGATTACTCTCGAGTTAGATATGAACTATGTGTACTATATGAACTCGAACTCGTTTTCTTTGAATTCACTTTATGTTGCTTTCAAATCATAGTACATTTCAAGCTCTAGCTAGATCTTCATAATCTAAACCATGTCTCATATGTATAATGTGTTTATCACATAATGTATGGTGCCCCGCCCCCTACGCCTACAAGTATTTAGATGTGAGTTGCAAACACCACACATTACCAAAAATTCAAATAAAATGTGAGATTGTTCGATATATAATATTGTTTAGATTGTTTGATATTTAGTTGTAAGCTGCAAAACAACACATTATCACAAATTCAAATAAATGTGAGATTGTTCGATGTATAGTATGGTTTAGATTGTTCGACATTTAGCTGTGAGTTGCAAACGGCATGCATTATCACATTATGGTATAACATGTGCAAAACCACAACACGCGTATCAGCGCTGTATTCATGCATGCATATGTTTATATCACTATGATCTCCTATTCAAATATATGAATCCACTTTCATATCAAATTATGATCTTTGTTAGTCTCTTACACCCACACAATCCTCTAACCTTTGTAGCTAGCACTAACTTTCTCTCGTGCACGCACACGCCCTCCCCCTCCCTCGGCATTCCATCCATCGCGCACATTCATTTTTTTCTTTAGGTCGTTCTATCACAGTCTCCAAAACTCCTTTCCGACACACACGGATCGATAAACATCTCCAGCGATGTCTGCCTACAACATACACACGCACCTTCCATCTCCTCCTTTCCGTGTCCATGCCTCGTGTCTCTCATACGGTCCCACACACGTGTAAACTCTCGCCCCTCTTTTCATAGATCTCACAACCGCACACTCCTCCCCCTATCTAGCTAGTAGCTCGGCCTCTCGTACCACCTCCTAGCTCCATTCTCTCTGTCTATCCGTCTCGCTGGGCCTTATTTGCCTCTAACAAATGGATGTACACCGACCGATCTCCCGCTATACATATAGCAAGCTAGGTCCTTATAACTCGTTTTTTCCCACGCGTCGATCGATCTACCTCATTAGTTATGTCTCTCCCTTCCTCCGACAAACAACAATTGATCTACCGATCTAGTTAGGTTTGCTTACCAAACACATGGTTCCCCTTCTTCATCCATGCATGCGTGCCGATAGATCTATCACGCACAGGCACACACAGAAACACATCGCCACTCTTATTGATAGTATTGCAATTCTACCCTCAGTTTGTCTAGTAGACCTCTCCCACCATCTTCGAGAAGCAACTCCATCACCCATCCAACATTCTACCCCTCTCCCTCTCTCTGTCTCTCCTCTCTCTCTCTCTCTCTGACCGCTCTCCCTCAAGACATAGCTGGGTCTCTCCTTCTCAACACATATACAAGTCGTTCTACCTCTCTAGTTAGGCCTCTGCCTCCCCCCCCCCCACACACACACACACCGATACATCGAGTGCTCTAGTCATGTCTCCCTGCCACACACAAACTTGCCCTGTGCTCTCTGATGTTCCGGTAGGTCAGTCGCCCTATATCTTTGACTTGCACACACACAATTTCGATGGTTCTCTTCATCGATCTCGCACCCACCCACTTGATCCTCTCTTCGACTCTATCGATATCTATGACCCCTCCCTCTCTTCTCATGGATCGCCCCCTCTATACATGATATGGATAGGCCTCTATTTCACACACATTGCATGCAAAATTTGGTTTCAGATGTCATCGACACATATTCCCACAGATACATTCACGAAATCACCCCGCCCCCAAACAAAAAAGACTCACGAACGCACATGCCATCTGTCTAGGTTTGTATCTCTCTCACACACACCCTCGTAGGTGGGGGACGTGCACGAAGAGAAGAGGTGCACGCACGACTCACGTACTCCCGTCTCTTTCCCAACCACAGCCGCGCGGGTACACGGTGGAGCTCATTTCTGTACGAAAAGGCATCCCACGTGGTAATTTGACACGTGTACTGGTTGTCCACTTGATGGAGGATCGTCTACCACGGGTGGACAAACAAATTGCGACTTGACGCGTTATGTTAAAAAAGAGGGAAACCATGTGGGGCCTACCTTAGAGGCAGGGTTCTATACAATCAAGATTATATGTACGTATTACTTTTGATGTGTCCCATCAACTCGCAGAACAAGGAGAAGCTTGCTTACTACACCGTCTTCCCCGCCCACGGGCGTGTTGGCTCGCAGGACGAGGTGAAGCTTGCTTACTACTACTCATTGTATATTGGTTTATTGGTCCCCATTGTATATTGTGTCAAATTTTGACTATAGATTGAACTAACAAAACGTTCGTGCATGTTATCAAAAATTATATCATTGAAAAGTATGTTGAAATACGAATCCAACGATATAATTTTTGTTGACATGCATTAACATTTTGTTAGCTAAATATTTGGTAAATTTTGGCACGAACTACAAAGGTGACCTATAAACCAGGACGGAGGTAGTAGTACTACGCCTTACGCCCGCTCCCTCGCACACGCGCGCGGTGGCTCGCAGGACGAGGAGAAAATTTTACTACTCCCTCCGTTTACTCCCTGTCCCTACCTTGGTTAGAGAGATTATCATATTGTTTGGAATATATGTCATGTAGTAGATTTCAATATGAACTACTAGTACATACTCCAAACACTGATGTATATAGACGTATTTTAGAGTGTAGGTTCACTCATTTTGCTCCGTATGTGGTCCATATTGAAACAGACGTAATAGTATGCACTCTCCCTCGCCCCTCGACCCTCGCCCACGTGGTGGACGTGCTGCAATTCATTCGGTCTCATATAGCCAGAACGATATATACTGCAGTACCATTATTGCTTGACTTCCCGAAGAGGCGAACAACCAATCGCAAGGTTAATATTTTGGAGACGTCAAGCGTAAGGTTTATAGGAGAATGAGTAGTAGGTGTCGCGTCATTTATAAATAAAGTTTTTTTTTCTTCAGTGGCACGTACGCAATATAAATAGGTTCATATGGAGAGAAAAGGAAACTGCTCCACTATATACATAGGCAGGACGAGCCTACACGGTTGCTTGCTAGGTTTGCTCTCTTCACACTCTCTCGCACAAAACGACTGTGGCCACATCTCTAACATCCCGGCGGAAGGGGTGGATGCTTAGTGTAGATGCGGTCGCTGTCGTCGACGGCAAAAACCCACTGTCGGCACGTCCCGATGAGGGGTCCCCTCCGTTCTCTCTCACAAAGCTGGTGAGGTTGCCTTCGTCCCTTGCTCACTGCCGCGACATGGGCAGTTGCCGCCTCCCGCCGCCCTCATCTAGGTTGAGCTACATCCGACATCCCTCAGGAACAACTCCCTTTACAGCCGGCTTGCACCACTACTCCAGCTGCCCACATCACTCCATGTGGATATTTCTCTACTTCTTTGCCCCGCACATACCTCTACTGGCTTCTACGTACTGTATTTGTGATAAGTTTATGTCTCATCAACTAGTCCCAGTAATCTTATCTAATCACGCTTCTTCAATTTCTTTGCCACAGGGATGTTCATCTCGATTTTGGTGAAACTGCACAAAATGATCCGATGGTCAAAGGGTTGCAAACTTCATTTCTTCAGAAGCTCCAACGTTGCCAGCAAATTAAAGCCTGGTTAGGGTTTACGGTTCAAGGGCTAGGGACTGCATGGATCATTTTTTTTCTTTAGCTGTCTCTGTTCCAAAATAAGTGTCAACTTTAATAGTAGTACAACTTTGTACTAAAGTTTGCATAAAGTTGAGACACTTATTTTGGAATGGAGGGAGTACATATTGGCTATGATCTGTCAATCATTGAGATGCAATAGCATGCATGTTAGTCTCCTTTGTATTTGATGAAATGTTGCAACGGGCAACGTTGGATGCAAGACACATGAAATAGAAGCTGGAAGCTTCATAGCATTGTACAAATTTATCTCGCTGATGTACGTACTATACTAGTAGTACTATGTAAAGAGTTAGGTGTCGCACAGTGTCCAAAGAATATGGTGATAATATGAGGTGGTCCATGTAATCACTGAGCCTGCGTGTTTTCACTGCTCTCGCACTCCTCCACTGTAAGAATGGAGAAAATTGTAATCTAGTAGTGCCTCCTTTCGCCGAAAGCGTGGGACATCCAGCAGTCCTACCACCTCAGTAATAATGACCAATGAGCCGTCAAATCACATAGACCCAGCAGTAAGTTGGATGGACGAAGCAACCATCACTCTTAAATCCGCTTCTCTCTTCAACGCAGGCGCTAGTGAGAGGTCGTGTCCGCTCTGCCCGGGCATGAATGCGGCACCGATTCTTTGGAGCGGCACTGACCGTTTCGGGCGGGAAGCGCGTGGCGACGATGGAGGGGCTTTGGGTGGGCCAGGCTGATCAGGAGCGGGCGTGGCAGCGGTCCGCCTGTCCCGACCGGATGCCCGGAAGAGGATGCACCGACTCTCACGGCTAAATCGTACACTACACACCATCTCTCTGTAGGAGTAGGTCGATGTGTCGCTCTCTCTAACACACACATGCTGTTAAACACATACGCACACACGCCGAGGTAAAATGAGTCTATATCTCAATTAATGAAGACTTGCATGTTACCATCCATATGTTACTACCTACTATGAAAGTAATAACATAGACTAGTAACATATGCATGTTACTAGTCCAAGTTACTCACCACTATGACCAGCCTAGCAATGTAACCAAACGCTCCATACTATGCCTTGTTATCTCCCCCGGAAACCCAATGCATGGAGCGCAACTACGCGTTGATGCATGTGAGTTAATACGTGGCCCTGCATGGTAGCTAAAACAGCATCTCTTAGTTGTTGTGATTAATTGTTGCGTTGACAGAAATCAGGGCTTTGATTGGAGGAAGGACCGGTCAAGTTTCTCCTTCTCCTCCAATCTGCTTGCACCTCGTTTCAAAAAAAATCTGCTTGCACCTTGGTCCCGCTGCACCTTCTAACGTGACTTATTACACCTAGACGGAGGGAGTAGTACGAGATACGGTGGCACACTGACTTAGGTCGAATACAAGTGCCCAAAATTGTGTGCATGTTATAATAAGGATTCACTTAAAATAGTACGTGAGCGAACAGAGGGATAAATTGGACAGTGTTCACGAGCAGTAGCGAGATGTGTGAGATAAGATACACCGCTGGCGCTTTAAATTTTTCTTATTAATTTGTTTGTTTCACCCTCTGACTGGTGGGACCCAACGTACTACGTGGAGAAAAGTAAGGTGACTAAGGCTGCATTATTTCTGTACTACCAACACTGCTTTAAATCCCAAAAGACCTTACCACCAAAGCCACATGACACGATTATGATTTAAATCCCAATGACTCCCACGCAAAAAAAACACGGCATGCTTGTCACACGAATGCAGGAATGTATTAAAGGTTATTTTCCTCTCGTTAAACATAACGTGGGGGTGGTGTAGCTGGTTAGCCTGTTCGCTCATCAAACTTGAGGTCTCGGGTTCGATAACTACACATGAGCATAATTTTTTTTTGTTCGACTTCTTTCTTCCACCCAATGACAGGTAGGCCCCGCATGACAGAGAGAGAAAGTGATCTGGGGCGGTGCCAGGAGGATTCTTTGACTGGTCAAAATGGATGGATACGGAGCTATACGATCTCGTAGTGACCGTATAATCACCTCATCACGTATACGCTGCAGCCTCGACGCTTGTTTAATAGGGTTTGCACTCTTCACACTCTCTCTCCAGTATATATATACACGCTGGAGCCTCAGCGCTTATAGTTGCTCTCTACACACTCTCTCACCCTCTCCAGATCTAAACAAGACTTCGTTGGCCTCTCTCTCTCCCCTCACTGCTGGTCAAAGAGCCGGCAGGATCCATCCGTCGGGAAGAGAAGGAAGGAGGCTTAACGTTGTCGCCATCGGCGAGGGAGGGAATCCACTACCGGCGCAACTGTTCTCTTTCACCCAGCGGCGGCGCGGGAGGGCCTCCGACCCCTCCTCGCCAGCGTACATAGTGTGGGCCGAACGGCCTCCGGTCGCCCACCGAACCACACCCCAAGAACCTTAAGGTATAATTTACTTATTCCACATGCATTGCTCTAGCTGCATGTGGGCTTTTTCTGCTTCTGCACTCGAATTGTTGGATCAAACAGGAAAGTAGTGAGGAAAGTTGTATAGCATGAATCTAGGACGTGGTTCAAAGAGGAAAGGAAGGCGGGAAAGTACTAGTATAGACTAGCTATCCAGCACCTACGTTGGTCGAAAAGGGGAAACAATGACAAACGCAGTACACACATCTGTAACAAACTGATCTTTTGTTTTGGGGGACCAGGCTGTAGAGTTTGAGCGGGACTAGATTTGCTGCGCTCACATAGGGAAAGGTGTTGAAAGATAACAAAACTCTGACCAACACAAATATGCACCTTGGTTGTTTTTGTTCTTTGTTGCAACAGACTGTGCATCACCCCTTCATACATCGGTAGATGCACATGGTGGTGGTGCGTCCACTGTCCCGTGTAACTCTTTAGCTGTTGTTAATCTAAGGCCCTATTTGGTTAAAAACTCCCTAGTCCCTACCTGCTTGGTTCCAGGGAATAAACATGGACTAGAGGTTATTAAATGACATGCTAAAAGACCATGTTACCCCTAGTAATGAACTAATAGAGACAAGCTGCGATGCGGGGCGGGAAAAGTCCCAAAAAGACTCTCCCTCGGGGTCTTCTTTATTTAGTCCCTAAAAGTCCCTCCTGTTTGGTTTAGATGGGACTGACACGGACTTTTTTTAGTCCCTACACCAAAATGTCCCTGTAAACAAACACCCTCTAATAATGCCGCTGGAAAATTGATGCAATGCCACAGTTAAAAGTAAATTACATGTTTAACGAATTTTATTGTTAATATAATCTCTCTATTAATATTAATCAATTCCACCGTTTGAGAAATGCTAGTGTCTTGCTTTCTTTCCCATTTAGATAAGTTAGATGCTTCTTTTTGTTGGCTTCTGTGTCATCCACCATTATTGACCACTAGTTGTTTCCTTTGCACCTTTGTGTAAACAGGGTTATCTACTTCACCTCGTTGCTATTGTGACCTTTTGTTGCACTACACAAAACACTTTTGTTTTAAGAGTGTTTTGTGCAGTTCAACCAAAATGTCACACCGACAACGTTGCTTGATTTCTTGATCTTAGTGGAACTGCACAAGAGGAGATCTTACTTCCTATCCGTGTTGGCAAATTTGGTTCAGGTCTTCTTCTTGTGAGTTGTTTGAATTCCGCGTCATGAGAGGTCAGTACTAGCCTTCTTTCACATGATTGTGCAGTGTGCTTTCATATGTTGTGCTACTTGTACGCTAATGTTGCTTGATTTTAGGGGACTGCACAAATGGAGACAAGACTTCCAATCTGTATGTGCACTGTAAAATCCCATTGAGGTAAGATAAGGATATTTCACAACTGTTGGCCTGTATTTTGCCACTTTCATATGAAAATTAACATCGTTGTTTAGTGCTATACTTGTGCTCCCTAATTGACATGCCAAATCTTACATTGAAGGTGAAGCTTGTCTGTTATTGAACCTAGTGATGAAGGGGAAGAACAAGCGGAAGAAAAACAAAAGTCAACTTCTGGCGCTGTAATGAAGCACTGGAATTGTGATGACACAAGTAATGATATAGTTTTGCATCTTAATTTATTGCTATGGCTGGAACGAGCAATTGTTTTGCCACTGATTTGATGCCACTCTTAATGTAATATGTAATTATCTCTACTTGTTCAAACAGGGATCTTCTTTGAAGATACCATATATTTTAGTGGAACTGCACAAGAAGATGTTGGAAACATTAGACTAATCGAGGAGTATATAGTAAGCATGGCAACCATAGTAGATAACAACAGATGGTTCCGAAGAAGTGCTTGATCTGTATGCTCTACACAATAAGCCTCCTGACAAAGGTTGGTACTCGCCCACGGATTTCATCCATATGATTGAGCTTTGTCATCTCTATTGGTGTTGTGCTACTGTTTACATACCGTCAGGAGAAAGTGGTATTGTCCTTGAGAAGTGCTTCATCTGTGTTGTTTTAAATATTTCCTTTCCTTTTTTTAAGAGCAAACAGGGATGCTAGCATTTAGTTGTCCTCTTGTCTTTGCACAACAGGATCATCCTCCTTTGAAGAAGAATGTGGAGTACGTGAAGTGACTAGTTCCGATTATGCCAAGATAAAGAAGCCCAGCCTCTCTTCTTCAGAAGGGAGCAGTTGAAGGATGGTTACATTATTGCCCACAAGAACAAACTAACTTCAGCTCAGAAGGACTCACAGATCTCCATCTTTGTTGTTGTGATGGCCGGTACAATGTTGTTTTACGATTCCTTCGGTGAGTTCCATTTTTTTAAATGTGTGCTCTGCATGGATCATGTAGGTTGACTGTTTGAACTGTCAATTCATAGTACAGTTTGCTTTATACTAATCACTTTTTTGTATTTATGCAAACAGGGGTGCTCAGCCTGATTTCAATGGGAACTGCACAAAATGTTCACGAATACATCGAATATTCTCGAATCATTCATTTCCACCACAAGAAAGGAGGTGCCGATATGTTTAATGCGTTGCAACATATAAAGGTTAAATCATAGAAGCTACACACGAATTTGGTTGATTTTGGTGGAACTGCACAAAAAGAACAGCTGGTTTATTTAGCACGAGGTGCCATGTCAATGTCCGAACTGATGGAAAACCCTGCCCATTCCACAATCGTAGGCATTTGCTATTTTGGAATGGGAAAACCTTGTCAAAGTTTGCTCATTGATGTACGCAAAACAACACACATTTGACATTTTGGAATGGGACAACCTTGTCAAATTTTGCTCATTGATGTTAGCAAGAAGACATGCGTTTGATATTTTCGAATGGGACGCCCTTGCTGTCAGCAGCATCGATCTATTTTTCTTTATTCTTTAGTTGTGATGTAAATATTGGCTCTAACATGTGAATCGCTCAGATGCATAATCATCGATTGTTTTGAATGTTCTCTATGAATTGCCAGGCCTGTGTGTTTGATTGCAATGTACAGGAATGCTAAAAAGCTGCTCAAACTCTTTGTACTCCGGTCAAAGTAGAGATACTTTGACTGCAGACAAAACTTGTATGCAGACTAAAAAGGACCGGAGGGAGTACATGTGAAACTGCTGCAAACGAGGTGATCACCCTGGGAATAATGCTAGTACGTTTTGTTTTGCATGTTCATCCAATGCCAGTGATACAAGAATTCGAACTAACCGAACTAAATTCATTCATGCACGGTCGGATTTCATATAAACATGCCGGATTTCATTACATTTCAACATTCTTCAACTAAAAGGGGTGCGCTGGATATAATTAATTAACCGAAGCTACCCACCTGTGTCCAGCTGAGCCGAACAAAAGCTTCTTCTCCAGCGGACTGAGCTTCAGTGACTTAACTACAGGTGCAGTTGCGTAACTGACATGTGGCCCAGATGCTTGTTGGGCCCACATGTCAGTGAGCCAACTGTACCAGCAGTTAAGTAGAAGCAGTGTCCTTCTCCAACATAGCTCTCTGACTCCACGTCGCCGCAAAGAAGCTAATCGGCCGTCAATGGTCAACCCGCCTAGCTTGGCTTCAACCGGAGGGTAGCAGCGGTGGCCTTACTTGGACCCGAGCGGCGGCGACCTACCGTGTTCTACTCTTCCTCGTTTTTTGTGTGGCACTGCCTCGTTGGCAGCGGGGCAGGGCCTCGACGGAGCCGGCGATGTCCTCGGTCTCGTTGCCAGCGGGGCGGCGCCTCGGCGGAGCGGGGGAAATCCTCCCCCTCGTTGCCGGCAGGGTGGGGCCTCGGCTGAGCGGGCGATGTCCTCTGCCTCATTGTTGGCGGGGCGGGGCCTCGGCGGAGTAGGGCCTCCGCCTCGGTGCCGTCGGGGCGGGGCCTCGGCGGAGCCGGCGATGTCCTCTGCCTCGTTGTTGGCGCCCCGGGGCCTCGGTGGAGTAGGGCCTCCGCCTCGGTGCCGGCGGGGCGGAGCCGGCCATGTCCTCTGCCTCATTGTTGGCGCCGCTGGGCCTCGGCGGAGCAGGGCCTCGTCGACGCCAGCACAGGAGGGACTCGTCGGAGCCGGCATTGTCCTCTGCCTTGTCCTCGGTCTCGCCAAACAGCGCCTCGCCCGCTTCATCGCCCTCTTTGTAGGCGGCCGCAGCCTCTGCCACACGCATGCCGTACCGCCAGCGCTCGAGGCGGCCCTCGCGGGCAGAGCGGTACGAGTCGAGCAGCGCCTCCTACTCCGCCCGCTCCGCGGCGATCTGCTCCTCCGCCTGCAGGTGCTCCTGGAGGAGATGGTGGTTGTAGGCGGCGGCGTCCTGCGCCTCCCGGAACGGCTCCTCACGCTTCTGCCTCACCATGTCCATGTATTGGGCACGGGCCTCGCCGATGTTCATGGTGCAATGCACCGGCGAGGATGGCGCGGAGGAGGGGGTTGGCACCGGATCGTCAACTACCATGTTCTCCATTGGGACGTTGTCGTCCTCCGGCTGCCTGCCAGCCAGGCAGTCGGCAACAATGGCTGCCATCTCCTTGTGGTCCGTCGTCCGCCCGTCCCGAAGAGCGCTGGAGCGCGAGGAAGCCATGGTGGGCAGTAGTTGTGTGGACAGGAGAAAGGGAACGGAGGCAGATGACTGCGGCTATGACCGGCGCAGCAGTTTATATAGCAATGGTGGGCGGCGGAGGGACGGACGTGTGGCGCCAGAGTAGCCGCCTCGGCAACCGCATATCATTAATGTGGGCGGCAGACGGACGGCACTTGTGTCGTTTGAAGGCGGAGCAATCGCCTGCACCGGGAAGCGGGGTGGGCGGCACTGACCGTTTCGGGCGGAAAGCGCGCGTGGGCGAGGGAGGCAGTCTGGATGGGCCAGGGCAGTCAGACTCGTGCTTGGCAGCGGGTCGGTCTAGCAGCCGGACATGCTGGCTCGCCAGCGAGCTTGCCGAGCTGAGAGACGACAATCAGACGATGGACGTAGCTTCCGACCAGGAGTCGGCGCCACTGTCCAAGCCGGTTCATACCGTGTTCACCATAGAGCAAGTGCGGCCGCACTTCGACGCACTACTGGCGGAAGAGCTACCAGCGCAGGAGGACCTGTGTTGCAACCTCCGTCTCGTCAACGAGCACCGGTGAACAAGCGAATGACAATGCCGTCACGGACATGTGGCCCTATGATCCTGGCTTGCCAAATGAGCAGCGGTCGCTGTATCAGACCATCCGTAGGGCCCGCGAGGCCCTCTCCGTCGTCCTTCCAGTTGTTGCGCTCGCCGTGGCGCCGCCGTCTCGCGTTGTCAACATGGTCAATAGACATGAGGAATGAGGAGATGAATTTACTTGGAGAGGATGACAGTGGGGACCCACCAGGGCCATAGGCGCACGTACGCAAGTGCCTCCTTATTATATACTACAACTGTAATTTTTTTTGCTTCCTCCTGGTTTCCTGACATCATGGTCCCACACCATTCTCAACCTATGTAGTCAATAAACGAGAGAATTGCGCAAGGAGCGGCCGACAGCTGTGACCAAGCAGCTCGAGCAGTATTTGTGTTTTTGAGGTGTGAGCACTGCAGAGTTTTTCTTGAGCGATGTTTTCGTTTTTTTAGACAAAAGCGATGTTTTCGTTGTTGTTCAGAGGAGAGCAGGGTATTAACTGGGTGGGCTGTGGCCCGTCTAGCCCAGGCCAGATATCCAACCTAGATATTAATTTTTTCCAAGCTGAAAATGGCTAGCCCAGCTATACTTTTTTTGAGGAATACCCAGACAAGATCAACTTGTTATTCTCCGCCCCGCTGGGCTGCAAATCTTTTCTAGGAGGGATGCATTAGGCTTAACAAGAAAATGGGCTTTAAGAAATAATAAATGGGATGTAATTATAAAAATTGGGCTGTAACTATAAAAAAATGCACCAAACACGTAATTAGTTTATAAAATATTATTTTTGGATTTTCAAAATTTTAATTTCATTAATTGTTGCGCGTGCAATGTTTCATTGGATTTTTACGTCAGACAAAATTATATTGAAATTGTATTTAATCTGACTAGAAATTTTGAGATAAAAATATTTCGGATCCCATCAAAATGTGGGAAATTTTATTGAATTCTGTTTTGAACGTTTGGTTGAAATTATTAATCATTGTCCTACTAGAAAATGGGTTGTACTTTTAACAAACTATAAATGGGCTGTAGTAAATTCCATTAGAATTCAATAATGGGATGTACATTCTTACAAATCTCAAATTGGCTATAGGTTCTCTGCCACACACTTGTGGGCCTACTAAGTTGACGCGTCCCCTCAAAAAAGAGTTGACGCGTATGCAAGGCTTTATCAACTTATAGTCAACACACGATTCTAGCAACAGTGGCTGTTGGATGTCCATCCAACGGATGTCGTGCTTCTTCTTGAATCTCGGATATTCTAGCTTCACCCGCCAAAAAAATGAATCCTCCCCCTGACATCTGGGGCGCACCGGTTGGGAGGCTGACCTGTGGGCCTACTAAGTTGACGCGTACGCAGGGCTTGTCAACTTAGTCAACAAACGATTCTAGCAGCAGTGACCGTTGGATTTGAATCGAACGGTCCTGCTGCTTCTTCAATCGCTGCTCTTCTTGCACCAGCCGCCCACACCATCGCTGGCGAGACCGCCTGCTCCTGCCTCCCGTGGCCGGCTGTGCTGTCGCGGAAGCCTCACCGCCCCCTACTACTCCCACCGCTGGCCAGGCCCTGCGGCGATGACAGCCTCACACTGCAGCCGAACCAGTGAACCCTCGTACTCCTCTCCGCGTGGGCATCCACTGCCGCATCTTCCCCGGCTCCGCGTCTTCCCCGGCTCCGCGTCATCCCCTTCCTAGGCCTCGCCGTCGTCCACCGCCGTGGTGCTCTCGGCGCGGCGTGGTCAAGGAACGACTTCCATTGGAAGAGTATTGTACATGGAGAGGCTGACAGCTGGGTCCACGGCCGTAGCAAGGAAGTGCCTCCTTATTACGTGGAAAATAATGATTCCTCCACCTGACCAGGGACCCACCGGACGGGCCACCATATTTCGTGAAAAAACGTTTCCCCCCTGACTGCTGGGACCCACCAGCTACATCTTCGCACGCAAGGAAGTGCGTCCATATTACAGGCAAAAAAATGATTCACCCCCTGACTGCTGGGACCCACCAGCTACATCTTGGCACGCAAGGAAGTGCCTGACAGTCGGGACCCACCTGGTCGAAGCGTACGTAGCGTTCTCATTCTGGTCGCGAACGTGTACGTACATACTGGTCGATCGGTCTGTCTGCAGGCTGCAGCGATGAACCGTGGCCGTGCAAGGAAGGGCACGTGTCGTAGCAGAGGCGCGCACGTAGCATGTACACGTACGTACAGCGGCCAGGGTGCAAGAAAGTAAATACGGCCACGTACGTACATACGGGTGGGGTCTCGAACACCTACTCGCGCATACGTACGGCCAGGGCTCGTGTACATGGCTGGGTCGGAACGGAGAAACTGCGTCGTCGTCGTGTTCATCGGGAGGCAACGGAACGCGTTGTTTTCATCGGGAGAAAACGGAATGCGTGTTGTTCATCGGGAGCCAACCGGCTTGGACGGAACAGCCGATAGAAATGAGGCATGGCGTACCGCAGAACGGAGGAAGCGGCCTTGTGTTCGACCGGCCACGGTCGAAACGGGATCCTGTTCATCGGGAGGGGTCTGGCGTATCGCAAAACGGAGGAAACGGACTTCTATTAGACCTCCTATGGTCGAAACGGGGTCCTGTTGACCGGGAGGAGTGTGGCGTACCGCAAAATGGAGTAAACGGACTTGTGTTGGAGCGCTACGGTCGAAATGGGGGTCCTGTTCATCGGGAGGGGTGTGGCGTACCGCAAAACGGGACTCCCCGGGATACTGTTCATCTCCACCGTCGACCTCCTCCAGCCTCCACAAGCTAATGTTCATCAACCGTCGACCTCCTCCAGCCTCCACCTGCGACTGTTCATTCACGGGCTCCTGTTTATCCAGCCTCCACCGCACGCTCCTCCGCCGGCTACTATTCAACCAGCCCTCTCCACGGGGGTCCTGTTCAACCACCCCTCCACGGGCTAGTGTTCATCCAACCCCCCACCGGCTACTGTTCAACCAGCCCTCCACCGGCTCCTATTCAACCAGCCCTCCACGGGGTCCTATTCATCCAGCCCTCCATGGGGTCCTGTTCATCCACCCCTCCACCGGCTCGATTGATCAGGGTACTGTTCACCCAGCGGCAACGGCCTCCACTACCACGGGGTCCTGTTCATCCAACCCCCCACCGGGAACTATTCATCCAAACCCCCCAAGAACGCTCAATGTTCATCTAGAGGCAGCATCGATCGGCTGCAGTTAGCAGCAGTAGCGAAGGAATCACTCGGGTTCAGTTAACAGCAAGGGGTCGATCGATCACTCGGGTTCAGTAACGCTTAGCCTGCAGTGAAATCGCTCGGGTTCAGTTAGAGCCCAACGCCTCGCTCGGGTTCAGTTAGAGCCCAACGCCTCGCACCCAGGCGCGTACGTGTACGAGAGAAACGTGCATCGCTCGGCCCCCGACCACCCACCGTAACCGGGAACTCCTCGATATTTTCCGCGCCCTTGCTTCTACCACGGTTTTTCCCGTCATGGACGGCCCAAAGAATGTCATGCAGCTGGTCTCCGGCCCGCCCAGGACAAAAAGCCCATTTCTATCATGATTTTTTGTCATAGAACTAGGAGCCCACCACATCTATGATGATACTGGGTTTTGTCACAATTATCGTCATAGAAGTGTCATAAGTATGACAGAAAAAAAATTTGTTCGGCCCAAAATGTCACGGATGTGTCTTTTTTTTATAGTGAAGAAGTATCGAGCATGCATTGATCATCACGAGAAAGCCGAGCATAGAAGTTCTGAATAATAATTTCCCTCAAGAGCTCATGATTGGGGCATGAATATAACATTGACTTAAGTCTCCCCCAAGCTAGAGAGATACTTTCTCCTTCACGAGGCCAAAAATTATATATATAATTTTGATCACGATGAACTAGATGCATAGGATAATTTTTTTGGTGAAATTCCAATTTCAATTGATTCCAGTTCCAAGATCCAATATCATCGCATAGCCTATACCATGCGAATGCTTTTCCCCTTCAAAGATAAAGGGAAAACCTTCTTATTAGCTTCATCTCTGGGTAAACCTACAAGCTTAAATAATCCACAAATTTCATCCACATATATCAAGTGCATATCAGGATGTTCAGTTCCATCTCCTGCATAAGGATTAGCTAGCAGTTGTTCTATCATACCCGAAGGAATTTCATAACCAATATTTTTAGTAGGTGCAGTAGATTGAGGGGCACCTAATTGTGGTTCTGGTCGATGTGAAGATACCCTGAACAAACCCCTCAAAGGATGGTTCTCCATAGTAACAAGTGACAATAAATTTCAACACGTAGTAATCAATTTTTCCTTACCAATTTCCACTTACCAAGAGTGCTTCACTCCCCGGCAACGGCGCCAGAAAAGAGTCTTGATGACCCACAAGTATAGGGGGTCAATCGTAGTCCTTTCGATAAGTAAGAGTGTCGAACCCAACGAGGAGCAGAAGGAAATGACAAGTTGTTTTCAGCAAGTTATTTTCTGCAAACACTGAAATAGTCGGTAAGAAGTAGTTTGATAGTAAGATAATTTGTAATGGACAAGTAACAGTAACGGTAAATAAAGTGTGGCAAGGTAGCCCAATCCTTTTTTGTCAAAGGACAGGCCAAAACGGTCTCTTATAATAATCAAAGTGTTCTTGAGGGTACACGGGAATTTCACCATGTCACTTTCATCATGTTGGTTTGATTTGTGTTCGCTACTTTGATAATTTGATATGTGGGTGGACTGGTGCTTAGGTGTTGTTCTTACTTGAACAAACCTCCTACTTATGATTAACCCCCTCGCAAGCATCCGCAACTACGATAATAGTATTAACATAAAATCTAACCATAGCATCAAACTTTTGGATCCAAATCGGTACCTTACGAAGTAGCGCATAAAGTAGGGTTTAAGCTTTTGTCACTCTAGCAACCCATCATCTAATAACTACTCCACAATACATTCCCTTAGGCCCAAATAAGTGAAGTGTCATGTAGTCGACGTTCACATGACACCACTAAGGGAATCACAATGTACATATCATCAAAATATCGAACACATATCAAGTTCACATGATTACTTGCAACATGACTTCTCCCGTGACCTCAAGAAAAAAAAGTATCTACTCACAAATGATAATCATGCTCAAGATCAGAGGGGTATTAAATAGTATAATGGATCTGAACATATAATCTTCCACCAAATAAACCATATAGTAATCAACTACAGGATGTAATCAATGCACTAGTCACCCACACGTACCAATCTGATGTTCTCGTACAAAGATTGAACACAAGAGATGAACTAGGGTTTGAGAGGAGATGGTGTTGTTGAAGATGTTGATGAAGATTCGCCTCCCAAATATGAGAGGGTTGTTGGTGATGACGATGACGATGATTTCCCCCTCTGAGAGGGAAGTTCCCCCGGTGGAATCGCTTCACCGAAGGGCATAAGTGCTCCTGCCCAAGTTTCGCCTCGAGACGGAGGCGCTCCGTCCCGAAAGTCCTCCTCTTATTTTTATAGGTCAAAATGACCTATATACCAGAAGAAGGGCACCGGAGGTGGGCCGAGGAGGGCAAAACCCACCAGGGCGCCCCTGGTCCCTGGTGTTTTGTGCTCACCAGGGTGGCCCCCTCCGGTAGTTATTGCTCCAGTATTTTTATATATTACAAACAATTCTCCGTAAATTTTTAGCTCATTTGGAGAAGTGCAGAATAGGTAACTCTGACATAGCTTTTCCAGGTCCAGAATTCCAACTGTCAGTATTCTCCCTCTTTGTGTAAACCTTGCATATTCTGAGAGAAAAGGCATTAGAATTGTTCCATAAAGATTTATTATGCATAAAAACATTATAAATAACTGTAGGAAAACATGATGCAAAATGGACGTATCACCGACGCTCACACACTTTTCCAACATTGTGTTGGATGCCAGCTTTTTGCAAACCAATGCCACGTGCCCCCCATGGCTTTTCGGACGATACACTCACCTGGAATTTCACGGTCTAGGGGCTGGGCATGGTCGGACCACTTAAACAGGGGACCAAGAAAAAGAAATATCTGCTAGTCATGGTTGACAAATTCACCAAGTGGATTGAGGCAAAGCCACTAACTTCAGCCAAGTCCGGACCAGTCATTGACTTTATATCCGGAGTGGTCCACCATTATGGTGTTCCTCGGAGTATAATAACGGACAATGGATCCAACTTTATAGGCCAGGAATTAAAAGACTGGTGCGCTAACTTGGGCATTAAGCTCGACCATGCATTCGTATATTACCCACAGTCCAATGGACAGGTCGAACGGACCAATGTATTAATCCTAAGCGGCATAAGGCCCAGGTTGGTCTGATCCTTGAAAGAATCCGACTGACATTGGGTGGAGGAGCTCGACTCCGTATTATAGGGCCTGCGTACCACTTCTAATCGATCCACGGGATACACACCGTCCTTCATGGTGTATGGGGCAGAAGCACCCTTGCCCGGTGACCTCATCCACGACACACAGTCCTCATGTACGAAGAAAGGGAGGGCAAGCTAGATTGGCAAGACGACTTGGACGCCTTAGAAGAAGAGCGCGATATAGCTCGGGCTCGCTCTACATTCTATCAACAGCAGGCCCGGTGTTACCAGAGCAAGGAGGTTCGGGTGAAAGCATATAATGTGGGTGAACTCGTTCTACGCCTCCTAGAGAAGCAGAAGAACAAGATATCACCCAAATGGGATGGCCCCTTCATAATTGACCAGATGCTCGCAGGGGGAGCATATCGTCTCTGCAACCCAACGGACAATCCCCTCAAACCCAACCCATGGAATGCAGCTCAGCTTCGGCGCTTCTACCGGTGTCATCACCCTCATTAGACCCTTCTTTCTTTCCTTCTTATACTTTTTTCCTTTTTAGCATTCCACAACCCGTGTTCAGCTAAACTGAGCTACGTCAAGTACTCCTCGGAATACATACTCAAATGCACCACCCAGTTATACCTGGAGGCTTCTTTCTACGAAGCTGATAAATACAATTCTAGTGCATCTATTCGTCTCCGTCGTGTTTGCACCCTTCCAATATCGTTTTTAAGCCACTATATGCATAACTTTGACTTAAGTTTTGGCCAAGTTGGGTTGCCTTACTCATGTGCTTACCCCCTGCGTTCTCGATTATTTGGCTAGGGGGTAAAGGGAGCACCTCTGCGATTGTGACGTCCGGATATCCCGGGTACATACCTCAGAGGGGTGAAGCCGAAAGCTAGCGTTCTTAAGAATATAATTGATCGGCCACGATAGAAGTGAAAATAATTGCTGTTAACACCAGAATCCGGGGTTATTTTCCCGAAGTAACCATTGCCTGCATTATACGGGTATCCAGTTAAAATGTCTATGCTTAATATGACAAACCGAAGAAGGAACCCATGGAGGAACTATTTTGTTCGGAAGATGTTTCTTACGTTAAACAGTAATATACATAACTCCCCGAGTGTGTTTTGTCTGTTCGTACCAAATGGCCAGATTGCCTGGTTCCTTTAAGTGAATTCATGATGCTCTTGGGTCACATAGTAAGGAACACTCCGTGGCTAATGGCGAGGGAGGCAGAAGCCGATGGACGGTTAAGACAACGTTTTACAAGCACGACTTGGAGAATATATTTGATGTAAAGTACATAGATACATAGAATCAAACACCCGGCTCTTGGCCGAGATTATCTAGTAGAGTATCCAGGGCGCAGTCTTCTTGGGAAATCCGAGCAGCAGGCATCACTTGATCATACACCAGATGAAATGGCACTTCTTGCCCATCCGGCCCTACTAGCCCCACTTGAGCCAGATGCTTCGGGTTAAGCTTGGTAAAGCAGGTCTTGACCATCGCCCATGCCTCACATGCTCCTTCTCGACAGGAGGATATTTTCCATAGCTCGAATCGGCATCGAGCTCCTTTAAATCGGTTCGCCAGCTCGCCCACCCCCTTCTGGAGGCGTCTCGTCCGACCATAATGCCTTGACCATGCTCTTCATAGCTTTTTGAGCCCTTTCTTGAACGGCGGGTAAATCCTTGAGCGGGTTTCCTTCGAACGAGCCAGCCTTTTCGACGGGACACTCGGTAAGGAGAAATAAAATGATATGGGGCATGATTAATCAAACTTTGTATATTGCACATAATCTGCATATCCACAAGTTAGCTTGCACTCACCGAACATGCCACTCTTCAATCTCTAGTTCTCCTCTTGGGCTTGTGCCAGTTGAGCTTTGAAGCTCTCAATTTCCTCGGCCTGCCGCTAGTTTTCCGCCTTCAGTTTATTCCTTTCTTCATGACTTCGGGTCAGTATACGATGACCAGCTTCTTGCTATGATTCCACATACCTTTTAGATTCTCTGGCCGAGTCCAGATCTTTCTATAGTTGACCTATGGACTCGGCTGCTACGGGACAACCTTTCATTAGAAAAGGTGTCCCAAAGATTTCTCAATTGAACATATTAAAACTCTTACTCACCATGTGCTTCCCTGGTGAACTTCTTGACCCCCTCACGTTCGAACTTCATAGTTTCTAGTTGTGTTCGTTTTTGCTCGAGGTCTTCAAATAATTTCTTGTTTTGTTCCCTCGAAGCCTGCATCACATTGCAGCATTATACACATTCAGACCCTTAACTCGGCCGTCCCGCCCAACTTAAGGCTCGGGGATTACTGGGTTAGGATTTGTGTTCGGTTGTCATAACCTATCATGTACCTGCAAGTTGGACGACAAGATATTGGCGACTCCCTCAAGTCCGGCTTGGGTGGCTCCGAGATATGCGTCTACCGAGCTAAGAGCGCTAAACCCCCGTTCAAAAAATGCAGAATGACACAATGACTCCTTCCGTCATCGGTGATTAATCACACTTTCGACTTCGGAGTTGGTGACCGAGACGTCCTCGGGGTCTTTGGGAAGTTGGTCTGCGACAGGAACAGCCGTGTCGGCACCAGCCCTAGCCGAAGACTATGGTTTGGGACAATCCCTCTGCACCTCTTCAACGTTCAAAGATGGAGGTGGCTCTACATGTCTCCTGCAGGCCTCAGTAAAAATCATGAGTACTTGCAACGGTTGTCACGGATACCAACGCCGAATTATGTGCTAGACATATTACCTCTTGGCCATGGGCTCGGTCGATGTAACCCCCGTAGTCGCTCCATGCTTCGGCACCTTGTGGCCTTTTGGTGCTGACACGGTTGCTACCGCTCTTGAGGATGTTCAACGTGATGAGCGGAGGCCCTTGCGGGTAGAAGTTAGCATGTTCGGAACGACGGGAGATGAACACCCTTTTAGGGAAGAGGCCTTCTTGTCACTTACAGCGGAAGAGGGGAGTGTCCCAGGGTGATCAACTAAAAGTGCCACTTTAGAGCTGTTGGGGAACGTAGTATTTCAAAAAATTCCTACGATCACGCAAGATCTATCTAGGAGAAGCATCGCAACGAGCGGGGAGAGTGTGTCCACGTACCCTCGTAGACAGAAAGCGGAAGCGTTTAGTAACATGGTTGATGTAGTCGAACATCTTCGCGATCCAACCGATCCAAGTACCGAACATACGGCACCTCCGCGATCAGCACACGTTCAGCTCGGTGATGTCCCTCGAACTCTTGATCCAGTTGTGGCTGAGGGAGAGTTCCGTAAGCACGACGGTGTGGTGACGGTGATGATGAAGTTACCGGTGCAGGGCTTCGCCTAAGCACTATGATGATCTGACCGAGGTGTGTAACTGTGGACGGGGGCACCGCACACGGCCAAAAGATCAACTTATGTGTTCTAGGGTGCCCCCTGCCCCCATATATAAAGGAGGGAGAGAGAGGCAGGCGGCCCTAGGAGGGCGCGCACAGGTGTGGAGTCCTACTACGACTCCCTAGTCCTAGTAGGATTCCACCTCCCATACGGAGTAGGAAAGGCGGAAGGGAGAAGGAGAAGGAAAGGGGGCGGCCCCCTTCTCCTAGTCCTAATCGGCCTCTTGCCCAAAGGGGGGCGCACTAGCCCCTTGTGGGCTAGTGTGCTTCCCTCTTATGGCCCATAAGGCCCATAACTTCCCCGGTGGGGGGGGTGGGTTCCGGTAACCTCCCGGTACTCCAAAAAAATGCGCGAATCACTCGGAACCATTCCGATGTCCAAATGCAACCTTCCAATATATGAATCTTTACCTCTCGATCATTTCGAGACTCCTCATCATGTCCGTGATCTCATCCGGGACTCCCAACAACCTTCGGTCATCAAATCACATAAACTCATAATACAAATCGTCATCGAACGTTAAGCGTGCGGACCCTACGGGTTCGAGAACTATGTAGACATGACCGAGACATATCTCCGGTCAATAACCAATAGCGGAACCTGGATGCTCATATTGGCTCCTACATATTCTACGAAGATCTTTATCGGTCAAACCGCATAGCAACATACGTTGTTCCCTTTGTCATCGGTATGTTACTTGCCCAAGATTCGATCGTCGGTATCATCATACCTAGTTCAATCTTGTTACCGGCAAGTCTCTTTACTCGTTCCGTAATGCATCATCCCGTAACTAACTCATTAGTCACATTGCTTGCAAGGCTTATAGTGATGAGCATTACCGAGAGGGCCCAGAGATACTTCTCCGATACACTGAGTGACAAATTCTATTCTTGATCTATGCCAACCCAACAAATGCCTTCGGAGACACCTATAGAGCATCTTTATAATCACCCAGTTACGTTGTGGCGTTTGATAGCACACAAGGTGTTTCTCCGGTATTCGGGAGTTGCATAATCTCATAGTTAGAGGAACATGTATAAGTCATGAATAAAGCAATAGCAATAAAACTAAACGATCATTATGCTACGCTAACGGATGGGTCTTGTCCATCACATCATTCTCTAATGATGTGATCCCATTCATCAAATGACAACACATGTCCATGGCTAGGAAACTTAACCATCTTTGATTAACGAGCTAGTCAAGTAGAGGCATACTAGGGACACTCTGTTTGTCTATGTATTCACACATGTACTAAGTTTCTGGTTAATACAATTCTAGCATGAATAATAAACATTTATCATGATATAAGGAAATATAAATAACAACTTTATTATTGCCTCTAGGGCATATTTCCTTCAGTCTCCCACTTGCACTAGAGTCAATAATCTAGTTCACATCGCCATGTGATTTAACACCAATGGTTTACATCTTTATGTGATTAACACCCATAGTTCACATCGTCATGTGACCAACACCCAAAGGGTTTACTAGAGTCAGTAACCTAGTTCACATCGCCATGTGATTAACACCCAAAGAGTACTAAGGTGTGATCATGTTTTTCTTGTGAGAGAAATTTCGTCAACGGGTCTGTCATATTCAGAGCCGTATGTATTTTGCAAATTTTCTATGTCTACAATGCTCTGCATGGAGCTACTCTAGCTAATTTCTCCCACTTTCAATATGTATCCAGATTGAGATTCTGAGTCATCTGAATTAGTGTTAAAGCTTGCATCGACGTAACTTTTTTACGACGAACTCTTTATCAACTCCATAACCGAGAAACTTTTCCTTAGTCCTCTTAGGTAACTAAGGATAATTTTGACCGTTGTCCAATGATCCACTCCTTGATCACTATTGTACCCTCTTACCAAACTCATGGTGAGGTACACAATAGGTCTGGTACACATGATAGCATACTTTATAGAACCTATGACTGAGGCATAGGGAATGACTTTCATTCTCTTTCTATTTTCTGCCGTGGTCAGGTTTTGAGTTTTACTCAACTACACACCTTGCAACACAGGCAAGAACTCCTTCTTTGGCTGTTCTATTTTGAACTACTTCAAAATCTTGTCAAGGTATGTACTTATTGAAAAATCCTATCAAGCGTCTTGATCTATCTCTATAGATCTTGATACTTAATATGTAAGCAGCTTCACCAAGGTCTTTCTTTGAAGAACTCCTTTCAAACACTCCTTTATGCTTTCCAGAAAATTCTACATCATTTTCGATCAACAATATGTCATTCACATATACTTATCAGAAAGGCCGTAGTGCTCCCACTCACTTTATTGTAAATACAGGCTTCACCGCAAGTGTGTATAAAACTATATGCTTTGATCAACTCATCAAAGCGTATATTCCAACTCCGAGATGTTTGCACCAGTCCATAGATGGATCGCTGGAGCTTGCACACTTTGTTAGCACCTTTAGGATCGACAAAACCTTCTGGTTGCATCATATACAACTCTTATTTAATAAATCCATTAAGGAATGGAGTTTTGACATCCATTTGCCAGATTTCATAAAATGCGGCAATTGCTAACATGATTCAGACAGACTTAAGCATCGCTACGAGTGAGAAAATCTCATTGCAGTCAACACATTGAATTTGTCGAAAACCTTTTTGCAACAAGTCGAGCTTTGTAGATAGTAACACTGCCATCAGCGTCCATCTTCCTCTTGAAGATCCATTTATTCTCTATGGCTCGCCGATCATCGGGCAAGTCAACCAAAGTCCATACTTTGTTCTCATACATGGATCCCATCTCAGATTTCATGGCCTCAAGCCATTTCGCGGAATCTGGGCTCATCATCGCTTCCTCATAGTTCGTAGGTTCGTCATGGTCAACCAACATGACCTCCAGAACAAGATTACCGTACCACTCTGGTGCAGATCGTACTCTGGTTGACCTACGAGGTTCGGTAGTAATTTGATCTGAAGTTTCATGATCATCATCATTAGCTTTCTCACTGATTGGTGTAGGAATCACAGGGACTGATTTCTGTCATGAACTACTTTCCAATTCGGGAGAAGGTACAATCAAGTTCTACTTTCCTCCCACTCACTTCTTTCGAGAGAAACTCCTTCTCTAGAAAGGATCCATTCTTAGCAACGAATATCTTGCCTTTGGATCTGTGATAGAAAATGTACCCAACAGTCTCCTTTGGGTATCCTATGAGGACGTATTTCTCCGATTTGGGTTCAAGCTTATCAGGTTGAAGCTTTTTCACATAAGCATCGCAGTCCCAAACTTTAAGAAACGACAGCTTAGGTTTCTTGCCAAACCATAGTTCATAAGGTGTCGTCTCAACAGATTTAGGTGGTGCCCTATTTAACATGAATGCAGCTGTCTCTAATGCATAACCCCAAAACGATAGTGGTCAATCGGTAAGAGACATCATAAATTGCACCATATCTAATAAAGTACGGTTACGACGTTCGGACACACCATTACGCTATGGTGTTCCAGGTGGCGTGAGTTGTGAAACTATTCCACATTGTTTTAAATGAAGACCAAACTCGTAACTCAAATATTCGCTTCTGCGATCAGATCGTAGAAACTTTATTTTCTTGTTACAATGATTTCCTACTTCACTCTGAACTTTTTTGAACTTTTCAAATGTTTCAGACTTATGTTTCATCAAGTAGATATACCCATATCTGCTCAAATCATCTGTGAAGGTTAGAAAATAATGATACCCGCCGCGAGCCTCAACACTCATTGGACCGCATACATTAGTATGTATTCTTTCCAATAAGTCAGCTGCTCGCTCCATCGTTCCTGAGAATGGAGTCTTTAGTCATCTTGCCCATCAGGCATGGTTCGCAAGCATCAAGTGATTCATAATCAAGTGATTCTAAAAGCCCATCAGCATGGAGTTTCTTCATGCTCTTTACACCAATATGACCTAAAGAGCAGTGCCACAAATAATTTGCAGTATCATTATTAAGTTTGCATCTTTGGCTTCAATATTATGAATATGTGTATCCCTATGATCGAGATTCAATAAACCATTCACCTTGGGTGTATGACCACAGAAGGTTCTATTCATGTAAACAGAATAACAATTATTCTTTGACTTAAATGAATAACCGTATTGCAATAAACATGATCCAATCATATTATGCTCAACGCAAACACCAAATAAAATTTATTTTAGGTTCAACACTAATCCCGAAGGTATAGGGAGTGTGTGATGGTGATCTTATCAACCTTGGAATCACACATCGTCACCTCGCCCTCAACTAGTCTCCGTTCATTTTGTAACTCATGTTTCAAGTTACTAATTATAGCAACTGAACGAGTATCAAATACCCAGGGGCTACTATGAATACTAGTAAGTACACATCAATAACATGTATATCATATATACTTTTGTTCACTTTGCCATCCTTCTTATCCGCCAAGTATTTGGGGCAGTTCCGCTTCCAGTGACCATTTCCTTTGCAGTAGAAGCACTTAGTTTCAGGCTTGGGGTATAGCTTTGGGCTTCTTCATGGGAGTGGCAACTCACTTGTCATTCTATTTGAAGTTCCCTTTCTTTCCCTTTGCCCTTTTACTTGAAACTAGTGGTCTTGTCAGCCATCAACACTTGATGCTTTTCTTGATTTCTACCTTCGCCAATTTTAGCATCACGAAGAGCTCGGGAATCGTTTTTGTCATCCCTTACATATTATAGTTCACCACGAACTTCCAGTAACTTGGTGATAGTGACTAGAGAACTCTGTCAATCACTATCTTATCTGGAAGATTAACTCCCACTTGATTCAAGCGATTGTAGTACTCAGGCATTCTGAGCACATGCTCACTGGTTGAGCTATTCTCCTCCATCTTGTAGGCAAAATACTTGTCAGAGGTATCATACCTCTCGACTCGGGCACGAGTCTGAAATACCAATTTCAGCTCTTGGAACATCTTATATGCCCCGTTAGGTTCAAAACATTTTTGAAGTCCTGCTTCTAAGCCGTTAAGCATGATGCACTAAACTATCAAGTAGTCATCATACCGTGCTTGTCAAACGTTCATAACGTCTGCATCTGCTCTTGCAATAGTTCTGTCACCTAGTGGTGCATCAAGGACATAATTCTTCTGTGCAGCAATGAGGATAATCCTCAGATAATGGACCTAGTCCGCATCATTGCTACTATCATCTTTCAACTTATTTTTCTCTAGGAACATATCAAAAATAAAACGGGGAAGCTATACATGAGCTATTGGTCTACAACATAGATATGAAAATACTATCAGGACTAAGTTCATGATAAATTAAAGTTCAATTAATCATAATACTTAAGAACTCCCACTTCGATAGACACCCCTCTAGTCATCTAAGTGATCACGTGATCCATATCAACTAAACCATGTCCGATCATCACTTGAGATGGGGTAGTTTTCAATGGTGAACATCACTATGTTGATCATATCTACTATATGATTCACGTTTGACCTTTCGGTCCCAGTGTTCCGAGGCCATATCTGCATATGCTAGGCTCGTCAAGTTTAACCCGAGTATTCTGCATGTGCAAAACTGGCTTGCACCCGTTGTATGTCAACGTAGAGCCTATCACACCTGATCATCACGTGGTGTCTCAGCACGAAGAAATTTTGCAACGGTGCATACTCAGGGAGAACACTTATACCTTAAAATTTTAGTGAGGGATCATCTTATAATGCTACCGCCGTACTAAGCAAAATAAGATGCATAAAAGATAAACATCACATGCAATCAAATAAGTGATATGATATGGCCATCATCATCTTGTGCCTTTGATCTCCATCTCCAAAGCACCGTCAAGATAACATCGTCACCGTCTTGACACCTAGATCTCAGTCGAAGCATCGTTGTCGTCTCGCCAACTATTACTTCTACGACTATCGCTACCGCTTAGTGATAAAGTAAAGCAATTACATGGCGATTGCATTTCATACAATAAAGCGACAACCATATGACTCCTGCCAGTTGCCGATAACTGTTACAAAACATGATCATCTCATACAACAATTTATATATCATCACGTCTTGACCATATCACATCACAGCAAGCCCTGCAAAAACAAGTTAGATGTCCTCTACTTTGTTGTTGCAAGTTTTACGTGGCTGCTACGGGCTTCTAGCAAGAACCGTTCTTACCTACGCATCAAAACCACAACGAATTTTCCTCAAGTGTGTTGTTTTAACCTTCAACAAGGACCGGGCGTAGTCAAACTCGATTCAACTGAAGTTGGAGAAACAGACACCCGCTAGCCACCTGTGTGCAACGCACGGCAGTAGAACCAGTCTCATGAACGCGGTCATGTAATGTCGGTCCAGGCCGCTTCATCCAACAATGCCGCCAAATCAAAGTAAGACATTCTGGTAAGCAGTATGACTATTATCACCCACAACTACGCATAGAACTGGCTCTGATACCACTGTTGGGGAACGTATTTCAAAAAATTTACTATGATCACACAAGATCTATCTAGGAGAAGCATAGCAACGAGCAGGGAGAGTGTGTCCACGTACCCTCGTAGACCAAAAGCGGAAGCGTTTAGTAACGCGGTTGATGTAGTCGAACGTCTTCACGATCCAACCGATCCAAGTACCGAACGTACGGCACCTCCGCGATCAGCACATGTTCAGCTCGGTGACGTCCCTCGAACTCTTGATCCAGTTGTGGCCGAGGGAGAGTTCCGTCAGCACGACGGCGTGGTGACGGTGATGATGAAGTTACCGGCGTAGGGCTTCGCCTAAGCACTACGACGATATGACCGAGGTGTGTAACTGTGGAGGGGGGCACCGCACACGGCTAAAAGATCAACTTGTGTGTTCTAGGGTGCCCCTGCCCCGTATATAAAGGAGAGAGAGGGAGAGGCAGCCGGCCCTAGGAGGGCGCGCCAAGGTGTGGAGTCCTACTAGGACTCCCTAGTCCGTCCTAGTCCTAGTAAGATTCCACCTCCCATACGGAGCAGGAAAGGGGCGGCCCGCCCCCTTCTCCTAGTCCTAATCGGCCTCCTACCCAAAGGGGGGGCGCACCAGCCCCTTGTGGGCTGGTGTGCTTCCCTCTTATGGCCCATAAGGCCCATAACTTCTCCGGGGGGTCCGGTAACCTCCCGGTACTCCGGAAAAATGCCTGAATCAGTCAGAACCATTCGATGTCCAAATGCAACCTTCCAATATATGAATCTTTACCTCTCGACCATTTCGAGACTCTTTGTCATGTCCGTGATCTCATCCGGGACTCCGAACAACCTTCTGTCATCAAATCACATAAACTCATAATACAAATCGTCATCGAACATTAAGCGTGCGGACCCTACGGGTTCGAGAACTATGTAGACATGACCGAGACACATCTCCGGTCAATAACCAATAGCAGAACCTGGATGCTCATATTGGCTCCTACATATTCTACGAAGATCTTTATCGGTCAAACCACATAACAACATACGTTGTTCCCTTTGTCATCGGTATGTTACTTGCCCGAGATTCAATCGTTGGTATCATCATACCTAGTTCAATCTCGTTACCGGCAAGTCTCTTTACTCGTTCCGTAATGCATCATCCCGTAACTAACTCATTAGTTACATTGCTTGCAAGGCTTATAGTGATGAGCACTACCGAGAGGGCCCAGAGATACCTCTCCGATACATGGAGTGACAAATTCTATTCTTGATCTATGCCAACCCAACAAACGCCTTCGGAGACACCTGTAGAGCATCTTTATAATCACCTAGTTATGTTGTGACGTTTGATAGCACACAAGGTGTTCCTCCGGTATTCGGGAGTTGCATAATCTCATAGTCAGAGGAACATGTATAAGTCATGAAGAAAGCAATAGCAATAAAACTAAACGATCATTATGCTATGCTAACGGATGGGTCTTGTCCATCACATCATTCTCTAATGATGTGATCCCGTTCATCAAATGACAACACATGTCCATGGCTGGGAAACTTAACCATCTTTGATTAACGAGCTAGCCAAGTAGAGGCATACTAGGGACACTCTGTTTGTCTATGTATTCACACATGTACTAAGTTTCCGGTTAATACAATTCTAGCATGAATAATAAACATTTATCATGATATAAGGAAATATAAATAACAACTTTATTATTGCCTCTAGGGCATATTTCCTTCAAGAGCCATCAAGACTCTCCTGATAGAAGACCCCGTCATCGAAATCGATCGACGTCTCAGGATCATCATGGAATCCCAGGTCGTCGACGCAGCAGTAATCCTCTGGTTGAGGCGAAGGGCACCTGACTGTCTCGATCCAGCGCCTCCAGTTCTGCTCGAAAGGTTGGGAGATCTAGTTAGCACAAAAACAGACATAATATATAGTAGAACTCACCCATTCAATGGGATTATAGCTCGAATAACCGTCCCTGTGCTTTAGGCGGGCGAATTCTTGGTCTTCTCCATTAAAGAGATCGGCCAGTATGGCTGCCATTGCTGCTTGATTAGAATGCCACTTCCGTTTGTAACGGGTTGCGTCTTCATTTCCGTTGTAGCACCAAAGGGGGTGCATCCTTTGCTGGAGAGGTTGGACGCACCGGGTAATGGCGGCCTCCATCACATCAATGATGGTTAGCCCGTTATGAGCTAATAACCTCACTTGGGCAGCCAGGCACTTTACTTCGGCACTCTCTTCTTGGGAAGGGCCTTTCGGGTGCCAGTTGAACCGCTTCTTCGGAGGATCCGGAGAGTGTTCAGGCATACCCCTTCGAGTTGGATCGTATAGGGGAACGTCTTCGATATAAAACCATTCGGAGGTCCACTCAGAATCTTTCTTTCGGGTCCCGAAGGGTACCCCGTCCCAGCAATGTGCCATACTTCGGCTCCACCGACCTTGTAAATCATACCTCCTCGAGTGCGCGGGACGAGGCAAAACTGTTTTCTCCATAATTTGAGATGGGCCTCGCATCCCAGAAAAAATCTCACAAAGGGCAACATAGCCCGAGATATGAAGAATGGATCCTGGGGTGAGATGATGGATCTGGAGGATCTGGATCCTGTAAAATTCTAATAAACCCCTTGGGAAGGGGTGAATGGGAAATCCCAAACCTCATAAGAGGAAGGGCACGAGACATACCCTCTCTTCCTTGCGTGGGGCGGGGAAGTTTTCTACAAGGGCTTCGCCGCTCGCGGAGGTTAATCCAGGACGTGTGGACGCCAAATCTGAAGCAGGAAAGTATCCTTGCGTCTCGAGGCTACTTAGTCGAAGACAGGAGATGGAACAGTTTGCCCAATCACCCTGGAGAGGACCGTGAGGGTGTGAGGGGGAGCTTGGGGCGTTCGCCTTTCTCTCAAAGCTCTCTGATTCTTTGGCCTCTCGATGGTTTGGGAATGAGATGCATTACCTTTCGCGCTCCCTTCCTGTTTAATAGGCACTTCTTCTTGGCCTTAAGGGGCATTTCTGTAAAATATTACTGAACCGCCTGCCTCCGTTTGGCGCATGAAGGTCGAGGGATGTCGTTACTCTAAGTAAGGAAATTAATGTTGTGGACCCACTGATACCTCGTCAGGTCGAAAGGTCATCAGTGGCCGAGCTATTGTTAGCCGAATACAAAGGGGAAAGGAACTCGCCCCGCAAGCCGGAAACTTTGGACGTGTGAGACGCCGGCATTGGACGCCAGTTCGAGGACTACTGAGGGAGTCCCGGATAGGGGGGGTCCTCGGGCTGCCGGCCTATCTTTCACGGGCCGGCCTAAAGGATTTCTTCGGATTCTATTAAGGAAGGCCGCCGAAGACCTGATGTGTTCTCCAAGACAAGATAGTGGTGTGTGCGTGTTTATCTCCTGATGACAACTACTATGTGTAACCCTAGGGACCCCTGGTGTTTATATAAACCAGAGGGCTTAGTCTGTAGAGGCTATAAGAACCATCATCTTACTCAGCTAGGGTTTAGTTCATTTGATCTCGTGGTAGACCAACTCTGTAACCATCATACACACATCAATACAATCAAAGCAGGACGTAGGGTTTTACCTCTTCGAGAGGGCACGAACCTGGGTAAACATTGTGTCCCTTGTCTCATGTTACACATCGATCCGAGATCCACAGCTCGGGACCCTCTACCCGAGATCCGCCGGTTTTGACACCGACAGCAGCCCCTCGGGGTCCCGACGTGGATGTGGACTGCCACAACATGGTGGTGGCTCATGGCGGTGGTCTGGGTCGTTTCACACCAGCGGCTGAACTTCTTCAGCGTCGGCTGGTCGGTGAGCGCCCTTGTCGACCTTCGATTCCTCTCCTCGTCGTTCGAGCACTACCTTCATCGAAGAGTTGGCCCACTCCCAGCTGCGGCCCAACACTCGTATCGCGCACGGCAGCAGGACCGAGCTCGTCTAGCGCCCGACAGCAGGACCTAACTCGTCTTGTGCCCGGCAGCAGGACTGAGCTCGTCTCGCGCCCGGCAGCAGGACTGAGCTCGTCTCGCGCCCGGCAGCAAGACCGAGCTCTCGTCTCGCGCCCGGCGGCAGGACGGGCCGATGGAGGCCTGTTTTGGCCGGCCCATTGGGTCTCGGCATTGGGGGAAGCTCAGGGGTGCAAAAGGCGGGGCCTTCCCACTCGTCTCTTTGGTTGGGGTAGCGGTGGGTGGCGAGTGAGCTCGCGTCTAGGTCTTGGATGCCGAGGCGGCGACCCCGGTGGTGGTGTCGCGGTGCTCATGGGCAGAGCCCGTGGCTTGGTGCTGCCCGGTGACCATGGTCGTGTGGGCGACATGATCGCCGGGTTGTGGCGTTCGGTTGCGGTGAGTATTGACCGGGGTGAAAACATGTTCTATCTACGGACGGACCGGCTGCGGCGAAGCTCGTTCCCTTCTTGAAGGCGTCATCACGGCCATCATTGCTCGTCGTGTTGCTCCAGGGGAAACTCTGAGCGTGGTGTCGGGCGATGGCGGCGCTCCGGTGTCGTATCCTTCCTGAAGGCGCCGCCTTGGAGCCCACGGTTCGTCGTATGCGGCTTCATCTCTTCACGATGGCGTGTGCACGGTCGAGGACCCGGCTGCTCTTGTAGTGCTGGAGGTGGTGTTGCTGCGCTCAATGCCTATGTATCTTGCCTTGGGTGTGTGCGTGTGTTGTGGTGGCGTGGTTTGTACCGGGTTGTTATTGGTCGTTGCTTTATGTATAATGCGGGGCGAAAGCCTTTTCCAGTTGGTTAGTGAGGTGGTGCTGACATGATACTTAGATGTGAGGTATTATCTCATATGTAGATGTGACATAGTTGGCTTGTATTTAATGCTATATCTCAAAACATATCATACTTGTACATATTATTTGTTGGGAAACGATTGGTTTCACCCGGCTGATTTTTAGCGCGCGTCCGCCGCCTGCTGTGCCGTTGGATCCCTGATCCGTTTCTCCCGTGATACACAGTGTCTCCACGTCTATCCCTTGCACGTGCGTGGTCCTCGTGGGATATTAGCTGATGCCTATCTATGTGTGTTTGATTTTTACTGCCGCACACACTACTTCGTGCACTGCTGCTATGTACGGCACACCATAGCTGCTTTTTCCAACGGCGTATCCTGTGCGTCTTTATAGACGTGGCTTCTACCGGCGGATCGCACGCAAGCATTCGCCGAGTACGACACGTGTCTCGGGGGAGCAGTCTTTTTTTCTTTCTTTGGTCAACGTGGCCATTGCTCGCTGCTCAATGTCCACTGCAATGAGTTTCCGCAGCACTGCAACAAGACTTCTGTTTCAGAAAAATTAAATTTAAAGCGAGACCTTTGTTGCAAAAAAACTAAGTTGCAACAAGACCTCTGTTGCAAAAAAAAAAATTGAAACAAGACATCTGTTGTAAAAAAACTAAATTACAACAAGATCTCTGTTGCAAAAAAAATTGCAAAAATTTCTGCAACATGACTCGTGTTGCAGAAATTTCCCGCAACATGACCTACGTTGTAATAATAAAAGGGTGATGCTCAGTCGCTCAATTCGTCGGATCCGTTGCAATTTCTTTTTCGAAACAAGGCCTCTATTGCCGGAAAAACTGTAACAGAGCTTTTGTTGCAAAAATAATTATTTTGCAACGGACTTGTGTTGCAAAAAAAAATATGCAACTTGACCTATGTTGCAAAAAAATTCGTAACATGACCTGTGTTGCAGAAATTTTCTGCAACACGACCTGTGTTGCGATAATAAAGGATGACGCTCAGTCAATAAATCAAAAAAAAATGTTGCGGACCGTAACGTGTAGACACCACCAGTATGACACTCGGACGAAAGCTAACAAATGTCAAGTCGACATCAACGTGGTACATGTGCAACCGTCATCAAGCACGGAGAACCCCCTCGAATCTTGGCCTTGCAGAGAAGCACCGTGTCGTAGCATGCCGCGATGTTGCATCCAGCCGGCATCTTCACCGCCACGTCCACCGCCGCGTCGCCTCGCTTCAGCTCGCCGGCGAGCTGGTCCCGAAGGAAGCGCGGCACCGTCACGTTCTGCCCCCACGCCCTGGCCCGGCCCTCTCGCTCCCCCTTCGCCTCCATGCAGAACGACGGCATAGAGCCCTTGCCGAGGAAGGCGTCCCCGTACGACACAGACGCCGCCGAGAGAAGCGGGACGCATGCCTGATCCCTGTCACCGGAGTTGTTGACGTGCAGGGTGAGGTTGAACACCGGGGAGAGGGTAGGCCGGTCGCCCGCGACGTCGGCCAGGTCCAGCCCGGCCACGCCGGTGATGGCCACCGAGTACCGGGGGGCTGGCTGTAGCTGCGATCATAATCATGTTAGATCCATCGGGATCACATGTGTTGGATATCCACGGTAGTTGCGGGATCAGATGGGGTATTACCTTCACCTTGGGTTGATGAAATCACGCCGTTGGCCATGGCGGGACGGTGACGGCGGTGTGAGCCTCTGTGTGTGTGTTGTGGCGGCTGCAGCGGCAGAGAAAGGGAGAGGTGGTGGCGGAGCTTCCCATCAGCACTGCACTAACCCTATATCGGTAGGGGATGTAGGTGGGGTGTACGACATCGCGACGAGCCTCGTAAGTCGAGCCGCCGGCCCCCACCTCTTTATATAGTGCAGGTGACAGGGGCCCGTCAACCATAGTCGGTTGAGCGCCCCCGATCAGGGCGCAGATCTAAGGGCCCGGTGGGCCGTTGGGCCCACACGGTGGAGATCATCCTAGCATTCAACCACACAAGTTAGCGACAATTGTGGATTTCGCTATACATTTCACATGTCCTGTCTTTGTACTCACAATCTTTTGAGAGCACTTATTTCTTTCAACATGAGGCTGATATCTTTGACTCCATTCCAGTGATCTATATATGTACTGGACATTGCCAAAACAACCCGGATACGTGAATTGTGTCAGGGTAACATATTGAGCTTCCAACAGCTGAAGCATATGGTACCATATCCGTTTTCAATCTTTTCTCATCAACTTTTGGAACACCGTAGTTTCCAGTTCCATTACCCTTGACTATAAGAACTGGCGTAGGTTTTCTCGCATGCATACTTTAGAGACCTTTCTAAGCATGTCCATGTGACATTACTAATACCCATTTTATTCTTTTCTTGGTGAATCTCGATAATTATAACGAGAGACACTCTACCGAGAACATTCTTTTGAACTTTGAGAACAAGAACTTCTTTTCTTCTCCTGCAGTAGATTGACATGACCACTAGCAAGTAGGACGTCATCCACATGCACAGGATTATGAAATGAATTTCCCATTCTATAACTTTGCAAGAATACAATTGTCCTTCCATTTTCTTTAACCCAAAATAACATATGATTCTTTTAACTTTAAATGCCACTGTCTAGAGACTTGCTCTAGTCCATAAAAGACTTCTTGAAGCAGTATCCTTTGTGTTCTTTACTTTCATCTGATGTAACTCAGATCATGCACAAAACTTTCAATTTAAGTCGTGCTTTACACCTTTACATATTTCCGTTGGAGTCACATTGACCTTGTAGACCCTTTACAGCCTACTGTTTTGGCTCCATTGGAAATTACTTATGAGTCTCAAAACTCGATTGAGCGCTTTAAATGAGGTGGGATCAACCTCCATTTGAATTTCACTAACATAGACTTTATAGTAATCAGAAGTATCTGACCTTCTCATTCCTTAAGACCATCTGTGTCTTAGGTACTAGCACTTCTTTCATATGGGGTTGTTGTTGCTCTGTCATTGCCAAGAGGCAAATTAATTCTATAGTCTTTGGTATTTTCATACCATGCTCCCCCAGATTTACTCCATCTTCACTAAAATGGGGTATCTTTAAACTTTATTATTTGGGTTTATTCTGTTAAAACTTTCTTTTCTTTATGGTACTTTTAAGCACCGTCTTAGTATTCGTTAGTCTACTGTTGAAACTATAAAAGATCTAGGAATACAACTATTTCTGTTCTTTAGGGGTATTATTATGACCGTCGTACTCCCCCAGACGATCACATTCTTCATTAATGGATCACTTTAGATGCATAATATGCATCATATTATCTAAAGTATAGGGGAGTTTCATCATTCTTAATTTGTCTAATATTTCTTTCTCCCCCTCGAAATGTGGCAAGAAATTTTCTGCCACAATTTTGAAAACCATTCATGACTTTTGTGAATTGAGGAAACTTCAATTATCTATTTCATTCATCTGATTACTTCATGCGAAATGAAGTTATCTGTTAACTGGTATGGGAGTACTTTTTTCTCATTCCATTTCAGAAACTCAACAGAGTTCTTTATTATTAGTACTTTTGCAAGTCACACTTGCATATCAATCTTATCTTTAGGTTCGTCTCTCACTTTTATTCTCTTTGGATTTATTGAATGCTTAATGATCATTACACATAAGGTGTACGGTCGATACTAGGTAAGCATAATAGCTACTCCATACTTTTCTCCCAGAGTGGGACGCATTAAACGCACATGAGTCATCATATCTTTCTCCTGTCATATAGGATAAGTCTTTGCATAAATTTCTCCCGCCACAGGATTTCTGTCATAATACTATGTCAACTTTACCCAGTTACGCAGGTATTTTCCCAGACTTTCCCCGCCATGCGGGTTTTATCATAATCCTCCTTTCCTGCTATGCGGGTAATTCCCTGTAAGGAACATAAATGCCAGAATTGGCTCTTTTGACTGCATATGCAATCATGAAATTCAGAAATAAATCCGAACGCTCTTTGACACACATGCTTAATCCGACGTTGGTCAAATTAAACACGCATGTTGCTTGTTTCATCTCAAATCGTGTTGACTGAAAAATCTTCTTCATATAGAATACATGAAAGACATTCGTCAACGAAGACTCTCAATGATCTATTTGTTTTCTTTTCTTGGATTAATATCCAAGAATTCTTTTCTTTTGAAGCCATTCTTTAGAGAGAACATACTCCCTCACGTTATGACCTTTCTTGGTCATCTTTCGGGTAACAAGTACCCAGCCATTCGCTTTCACGAATGAAAGCATGGAAAACTTTTAGTCTGAGAAAACTTAGCCAATAATCAACAATAATGAGCATAAAAAATAACCCTACGTTGGTCTGGTTAAAAAATATGCACATTAAACTTTTTAAAACTTTCTTTTTATACTCTAAATCACCGTTGTGGTAGAATTAGAATAAAACTCGTTCTTCTACATTAATTCCATATCACCGTTGGGCGGAAATGGAAATAATGCATATAACTCATAAACAATGTGATGATAGTATTTCTATTAAACAACTTTGCTAAGAAATAATCATCATCATCATCAACTTTATTGCAGCGGAAAACTTTTAATATACATTTCTCAATCTTTATCAAATGCTCTGAAAATTGGTCACTTTGATACAAAAATTATCAGAGATTTAAGCTTTGAACATAAGACTCGTAGAATTATAGTACTGTTATCATCAACGTTGGTCAGAAAATAACAATACCATATTTTAACTTTAAAAGAAATATCTTTTTTATCATATCGGAAACTATCTGCATCTTATTTCATCCACAGGGGAAAACATTGCTAAGAACAGTTCTTCCAATTAAATTTTCCCGTTGGTTCCAATTTAATTGAAGGATAAAACTTTTTCTTTGCAGCGGAAACTTTCAATATTCTATGCAGAAACAATTCTGCACTCTTTTACTCTCTAAGCAATTTTAACCGATTGGTTCAAAAAAGCAATAGAGAAGCAACAATTTAATCTTTTACTTTAGTTCTATTCACTTATGAAAGAGCACTTTTATTTTTATTTGTAGTGGAAAAACATGAATAAAAAATTCATGAACTTTATTCTTTTCAGAAACTTTTATTTACTGTTACTTTGCTATTTTCTAGATAGATTTTTGTTGGATTAATTTGAATAGAAAAAAGAAAACTATGTGAAATTTGCCAAAAACTCTGGACAAAAAACAAAAACTGAAATGCTTCTTGTGCTGGCCGAAAATGGCCCAGCCATTCGGAGCCCGTTTGGCTCGCGCGCGGCTGCCGGCTTGTCCTCCTCCCGAAACCGGTCCAATGGCCTGCTTTACTCTGGCCCATCGGCCCGTTGGGGGGTTGCTCCGCTCGATGGCTGCCGTCGGATCAAATCCGACGGCCATCCGCGTAGATCGGGCGAGTAAAACCGAGTGCAGCCGCGTGCTCCCGTAACCCTAGCGCCATTCCGCCCACGCGCCTCTCTCGCCCGGTCGCTCGAATCCGTCCCTGTCGCCGGGCCACCGTGCCGCTCCGCAGCTAGCCGCCGGCGACGGCGGTGACGGCCACCGCGCCGCGCCTGGCCGCCGGCGATGGCGGCGACGGCCACCGCGCCACGCTTTCTCTTCCTCCCCTTTTTATTTTCTCCATCTGTGACAGAGACAGAGTGAGATGCGTAGCCGCGCCCTTCTGTGCTCCCCTTGCCCGCGACAACGGCGGAGCAGTCCTGCAGCGGCGCCATTGCTATCCCCCTCGCCGGTTGCGCGTTCCCCTTGTGGTGAGCGCGCCGCCGTCGAGCGGTTTAGCCGCGGTGCTCTTTTCCCCTCTCGGGGTATTGTTCTTCTTCCCGGATCCTCGGCATGCCGATGCGATTCGGGATCGAGAGGAACGGCGCGGCCGGTGCGGCGGCGCTCTGTACTGCGAGATTTCTTTGCCCTTCTTTTCCCCTCTTTTTTGTTTTTGGGGTTAGGGTTCTTGGGCGGGGGGAGGAAACTTTCTGTTCTTTGTTCACTTACCGAAAATATCAACACAAGAAAGGCTCTGATACCATTGTTAGATCCATCGGGATCACATGTGTTGGATATCCACGGTAGTTGCGGGATCAGATGGGGTATTACCTTCACCTTGGGTTGATGAACTCACGCCGTTGGCCATGGCGGGACGGTGACGGCGGTGTGAGCCTGTGTGTGTGTGTTGTGGCGGCTGCAGTGGCAGAGAAAGGGAGAGGTGGTGGCGGAGCTTCCCGTCAGCACTGCACTAACCCTAGATCGGTAGGGGATGTAGGTGGGGTGTACAGCATCGCGACGAACCTCGTAAGTCGAGCCGCCGGCCCCACCTCTTTATATAGTGCAGGTGACAGGGGCCCGTCAACCATAGTCGGTTGAGCGCCCCCGATCAGGGCGCAGATCTAAGGGCCCGGTGGGCCGTTGGGCCCACACGATGGAGATCGTCCTAACAAATCATGCCTGTTGAGCTCGTAGATCAACGCCGCTATCACGCCGGTCAAGCTCACGATGAACGCCACGATAGCGAGCAGGCAGCAGCATCCGCTTTCGTCGCCGTCTTCTTCCGCCATGCTGGAAAAAGAAACAGATTTTCCTGATCGATCCTCGCGTGCTCTTTGATCAGGAAGGTGGTTCGGCGATATATAAAGGAGAGGATGAATCGATGCCGTTGCCCTGCCAAGTTCACCCACGGGGCGTGCTCGTCCCGGAATCTGAAAGCTGTTTTGCAGAGGATTCCTGGTTGTCCCTGATTCTTTTTTTTTTTTCCTTTTTTCTCTTTTGTTGTTGAGGGGAGTCGTCCCGGACTCTGCAAGGCGTGCTAGCTCTGCCGCATTAATCCGAGGAAGTATGTAGCGCCTCTTGGCTGACTGTCCCCTCGGCCAACAAGGGTGGCATGAGGTGCTCTTAGCCATGACAAACCGTAAAGGGGTGACATCAGGCCCCACCTGACTATTCATTCTACTCACATGTATGCTATTAATATGACGTAGATGCGCATAATATATACTAGCCATTCCCGCGCGGCGGCACGCCCCGCAGGCTGAAACGGACGTATTGTATGCACTGAAATACTGTGCATGCGTACCATTTATATTAGTAGGCAAGTGAAGGGGAAAAACTTTCATTCATAAGTACCTTACATACGATGTACAACTAAGATGGAAAAGAGAAAGTACTACATTCCGGAGAAGATTCCCTTATTCTCACTAAACATGGTTTACTGAAAAGAAACTAATACAACGGAAATCCGTACAGTGCTAAGACACACAAGATACCACAACAGCCCAAACTTCATCTAACTGGCAGCAACGGACGACATGAAGTAGCTGTACTGTAGAAACATGTGGATTAAGGAGCATTGGAGCTTGAAATCAGATCATCCTGGTGTAACCCCCCTGGGGCTAGGACCAATAATGAAGTGATAAAGCGCTTTTGCAAAATGCTCCAGTCGTTCCATAGGTGGGCAACTACCTGTGTAACTGATGATACGATCTTTAGTAAATGGGCACTATGGATGCATACTGAGGGGCACTACATCAGAGAAATTATCGCATATGCGAGCTAGTTCTCCTTGGTCGGAATAGGAAGTTCCTTCCCTTAGAACCGTACTTGAGAGTTTCCTACCTCATACGGCTCAGAAATTGCCATCTGAATTTCCCTTATCTTAACTGAATTCGATTTATCAGAAAATCGATCCAATTTGTTCTTGGGTTAAATAGAAGAAATTAATTACCTAAGTTTCAAACCCTAATTTTTATCAATAATTTGTTTGATCTTTTTTCCCACCTTCGGAAGAATGAACCATAGATAGTCAAGCGGAGCCGCCTGATGGTGGAATGAACCCTCACAGAACCAATAGAATGCACCGCACCACTGGCACGTAAGCTCCGGACCGCCGTAGTACGAACGACCCCTCTGAACAGCTGCAACACCAACACTGAAAGTTTTAAAAAAACATGGACGACGTCTAAAACAAACAAAGAAATAAACACGTACGGCCGTACTGAGTAGAATAACAAGATCCTTCGAAGAGGGAGGTCCACCCCACGCACTACATCAAGTAAAACATATCAATCCATAAGAACGAATTGTTCGGCATAAGAAAAATAAAATAGACTGCTCAACGGACCCAAAAGAAGAACAAACCTCTCTCTTTTCTTCTGGGCCTATACGACCGTATCAACCTTCTCTTACATCGAGCACGACCGCTATCTTTAGATTCAACAATCGGCGTTGGCAACACTTAGAACCAGAAGCAGAAAAACAAATAGGTAAACTAATAACTAATTTCCAAAAAGCTTAAAGCACTTTCAAACAAAAGAAAGAAGGGCTGACCTAATGAAATTGGCCGGTAAGGAGACCCCACAGTTCGGAGTGGAACAACTCGCGGGCGCGAAACCACTGATCGAACATGAAGACACTCAGCATAAGGCATGCTAGATGAAGGGAAAATATCGGCCGCACCAACGGTCTCCTCAGCAGGCACATCAAAATTCCATGCAAATATTGCATCAAATTTAAAAAAAGTAATCAGAAACATAACACAAACAAATGCACACAACTTAAACAACAGGGCCTATCATCTCCAAACATGAAACACACACGATCAACAACAGCACAGCCACGTGCATGGGCCATGCAGGCAGACACGCGTGTACAACACGGGGTGTCCCCAACAATTACATGGGCACGTGCATGGCTCATGCTGTCAGCCACGCCTGTACAACAAGGGGTGTCCCTAACAATTACATGTCCATATGCATGAGCCATGCATGCAAGCAACCCTAACAACAAAACAACCACATGTGCATGCATGGCCCATGCAACCAACCACGTCCATGCAGCAGTCTTTGACCAAACCGTACCTGGCACGAACATAATTTAACTTGTATATAACTTAATTTGCGCGCGGCCGACCAACCTTATGATTACCTACTTAAACCTAAGCACACACCATACTCATACACATGCAAAGAACGCACAAAAAGCAAGCAAATACCAGAATCCAAGACAGGCAGTCGCAGTCGTGCTCGGCGGTCCATCCACATTCAACTCGGCAGTCGGCACACACCTTGGATATCTTATGGAATTCATGGTCGAGCTGCAAAGAATGAAAGAACCAAGGTTGCTCCGAGCGGACCTGATCTGCTCCTGCTCCTGGAGCGTGGAAATATGCTCGGGTCTCCAGGTCTCCCGTCTTTCCTCGCCACTTGCTGCTGCATCAACTCGCTCTTCTACGCCTCCGATCCATCTTCCTCTCGGCCTTCACGTCGTACATGTACAAGGCAAAGCCCATTGGGAGAGGCCGAGCAGGTGGCCGATCTCGTACATTGCCACCGACTGCAGGTCGACGGCCGCGTCCAAGGACGCGCACGACACGTTACCTCTGAGAATCGCGAGAAGAGCTACCGGAGGTTCGGCGTCCCCATGCGGCGGCACACCCTGGCCGTCGCCATCACCACTACTACGGAGCGGTCAGGCCCTGCCGGCGAAGGGAAGGAGCCGGTGTGCCGCTTGCATGCCAAGGCCAAGTGCTTGTCCCGGTGCTCGCGGCCAACGACGCCCTGGTCGTGGGAGTGAGACGCGGCCTCGCCGTCCGCGTCGCCGTCGCTGTGTCCGGCATGGCTGACGTCGGAGCTCCCCGCGTGCTTCCTCTTGGCGCCGGGCACGGTAGCGACGGAGTAGCTGCCCTAGTCCAGGTAATGCGCGCACCAGACGGGCACAATAACACCGTCCACGTCCATGGCCACATCGAGCTGGAGCACCTGCTTCAAGAAGATGTCCAGGTCGGCACCCGGGCCGGTGAGGTGATCGAGAGCGCGTTGACGGCGTTCGTGAGGTGGTCGACCTCCCCGCTGCAGACGATCAGGGCTTTGACGCCTGCTTGAAATTTTTGGCCGACCCGACGACGTCGGAGGGGTTGCTCGTGGCGTCGAGCACCTCCTGCCCCCGCAGCGCCTCCTTCCGCAGCAGCTGCATCCAGGTGGAACCGCCCGTCGATAGGCGAGAAGGCCTGCGCAAGCGTGCCAAAGGGCCCGTCGAATGTCCCGCCATCATGTGGACGCCACCATGGAACCCGGTCGTGATTTCTGCTTCATATGCGTACGCCGTCTCCATGAAGCTTAGTGTTGTCGTCGCCGCCCACCATACGAACGTGGTCGCGAACACCTTCATCGGCGTCGCCCGATCGATGGTCTCATCTCCTTTTGCTCGTTTGCCAACACCATATGAAAACGAAGATAATCCTCGATCCTCGCCGTCGTCACGACACGATGGAAGATGCCCCTCGCTCGCCCTACTGCACCGCGACGGCCTTTGTAACCCGTCGAGGTAACACGCCGTCCTCGCGGCATGGGACGGTGGGCGAGCAGAGTTTGCAGCGTCGCTTCTTGCCATCGAGGACAACAACGCAGGAGATATCACCGACGACCGGCGGGAGCCATCAGCGACGACTTGCAGGAGGTGCATGCGGAGGCCCCGATATGATGGGGTTTGGTGCAGCAATCGCCGACTCTGCCGCGCGGAGGGGAGATTGTACCGGCGCTAGGAGATGAAATGCATCCCGTCAGTTGGCACTCCGGCGAGGCATGGATGGCCCCGGCGGCGGGCACCACTTCGGCAAGAACCACCACCACCACGGCCTATCCACCAAGAAAGAAGAACACCGCTCCGTGAGGCGAAGCGAATCAGAGATGGCAATGTATGAGACGCCAGAGAAGACCCAACGCAATAATTTGGCAAAAAAGGCAACCTATTTATAGCCCGCACCGTACCATGGTACGTAAATGTACAGCCCGCACCAGCAATAAGCGACGACAATTCCAGAAAACGCGGATGGCAGGCTCTCGAATAGACAGCAGAAGCGGCAAAGCAGCGTCTAGACAGAGCGGTCGAAGCGGCACCGCCATCCATAAAAGTAAGACGGTACCGACCAGTTAAACAACACCAATTAGGCAACTCAGGACACGTGCGCAGACCGGAATCCAGTAGAAACAGACGGAGGCACCGATCCACAGGTAAAATCCTAGGTTGGGAAGTCAAACATCCTTGCTGGCCCACATACAACGCAAAATGCTAGGCGAACCAATCAAATAGCCACGCACGTTCAGAAAATTTTGAAAGCAAACTTAGAGACACCACATGACTGTACACAGTCATTTTCCAATTTATTACACGTGCCCTACACCAGTTTACCAAAGAGTCATTTTCATACAAATGGCAAAACGTGGAAGCAAAAACATCCCCAGATATAGATGCTTGGGTATGTACATGATCACACAACATCGACATAGTGGAGAGTTAAAGCTTCCACCACTAGTAGAAAAAGAGGCTTCCATACGCCTCCATTAGTCCCCAAAATAATCGAACCGCGACTAAAGGGGTCTTTAGTCGCGGTTCGGGAGGAGGCCCGCGACCAACTATCTGGGCCCAGCGCGCGCTGGCGGACGGGAGGGGCTTTAGTCCCGGTTGGCCTGGCCAACCGGGACTAAAGGTCCTCAGGCTACCCCGAAGGCCTTTAGTCGCGGTTGGCCAGGCCAACCGGGACTAAAGGTTAGACCTTTAGTCCCGGTTGGTCTGGCCAACCGCGACTTTTGCATACGAACTCGGATGAAAAAGTTTTTTATATGAAAAATCATCTACTCGAAAAGTTACATCCGAATTTAACCGGGGGAACCCCGTTAAACATTTTTAGAATCCTCAAAAACCTAACAGAAAAAAAGATACGGGGCTTTTAAGATCTGGAGAGGCAAAAAAATTCAAAAAATTTCAAATTATGGTCAAACAATGGTCAAACTAATTATTCTAGAATATTAGTGTTACTAAATAATTATTTCATTTTTTAAAATTTTGGTCAAATCTGGTCAAACTGTGGTCAAACAATGGTCAAACTAATTATTCCAGAAATATTAGTGTTACTAAATAATTATTGTTTTTTAAAACAATAGTTTCAAACTCAAACAGTGAAATGTGTCACTTCATGCTCAAGCTAAATTCCTGAGGGTTAATAGAATTGGCATCCTACTATTGTCAGGAAAACAACAAGTGCAGACTTGGAAACGAGGGAGAATAGAACCCGGAAGTTAAGCGTGCTCAGGCTGGAGTAGTGAGAGGATGGGTGACCGTCCGGGAAGTTAGATGATTTGGAATGATGAGGGGTGATTAGAGATTAGAGGATAAATTGAGCAGTGATGAGGGGTGGTGATTAGAGGTTAAAATAATTCAGAAATTTGAAAATAAAAAAAAATTCGCAAAAAAACCAGGTTTAAACCTGCGGAGGAGGCCTTTAGTCCCGGTCAGCCACGAGAACCGGGACTAAAGGACGGGCCTTTAGTCCCGGTCAGCCACAAGAACCGGGACTAAAGGGGGGGGGTCTTTAGTCGCGCATATTTAGTCCCGGTTGCACAGCCGGGACTAAAGGCCTTTTTTCTACCAGTGCACATCGGCGAAGTGACGCTAGAGACATCTCGCTACTAATGAAAGATCGTCTCCCATTGAAAATTAATTTGTCAAATAATTTGTCTTAATAAGATATGGAGTGTGAAATCTCGGGTTTGATCGTTGATGGGATGGAAGTACAACCACCGTCCTCTCTTTAAACCAGTGGTTGATATTTAATATATGGATCTTGCTGATATGAGAAGCGACTCCCGACTACGGTTTCCCCTCCTCCCGTCGATGGCACCGCTGGTCTGCCCGCCTCCGATGGCCCTTGGGTCGTGGAGGTCTAGAGGACATCGGCCCCTCGCCGGCGGGAGGGACCCTGCTCTCGTTCTTGTTTGGTTCATCATCTCGGTTGGGGATATGTGGCGGTGTTGGTACCGTGTCAGCTGGGTTCACATACCCAACTACGCACGAGCCATGGTCGCTCCTCAGCCTAAACTCAAGAAGACAGAAGAACTACCTATCACTGGTTTTTCCCTTAGCTAGTGGTGGTATGTAGATCCTCGTCAGGAGCTACATCAACAAACTCTTCAAGATGGAGCCTAGGCTCCGTAGTGGCATGCAGATCTTTGTCAAGGTCTGCATGGTCTTCAACCAAACTCGCCAAAGGCATAAGAAGCAAGACAGAACCATCCGGCAACAAGCCCAGACGGCCAAGACCCGGGAACAGCTATGCCCGGCAACAACAATTCCACCGCTGGCCCGCACACAGCAAGCGTCGACAACAAGCTATCGCCCCCCATGCGTGGCGTAGTTGTTCTGTGTACACAGAGCTTTAACGCCATGCGGCAGGAGGGCAAGCGTGCGAGTGGAGGGACAAGACACGAGGGGTGACTCACCTCCACGCTCCGCCGCATGGAGCACACCTGTATGGGGACGTGTCGCGCCCTACACAAGTGACATGATGGACGGTGGTGACAAGGCATGCGGTCCTTCCCGGAAGTAAGGAGGCGAAGACACTTCACCAGGCATTTAATGCACATATCTACCTGGTCGGACCAGGGTAACTTCCTTAGTGGTGAAGCTATTGTGGTACCCCTTGAGGTATAAACCTAGCTACTACGGAAGGGATGAGGGAAAAAGGAAGAAGGAACAAGTAGGAACATAAGGTTGGACATTTGTTAGAACACCAGTAGGAGTATACTCCCTCCATTTTTATTTACTCCGCATATTAGAGTTGACTGAAGTCAAACTTTGTAAAATTTGACCAAATTTATAGAAAATAATATAAATCTTTAGCATAACAAATCTGTATGATGTGAAAGTACATTCAACAACGAATCTAATGGTATTGATTTGTTATTGTATATGTTAATATTTTTGTCTATAAACTTTGTCAAAGTTTGTAAAGCTTGACTTTGACCAAAACTAATATGCTGAGTAAATAAGAATGGAGGGAGTACTACTTTTCCCATTCCCGGGAAAGACTTACAACTCGCCGTCCACTAAAGAAATACACACACATAGCAGGAGCAGGGTATTAAACAACCATGAGGCATGATCCTGGGTAAATCACCGTGTCATTTCGTGCATTTCTATGGTGATAGATCCTCACCTTGCGCCCCACTCGGATCAGCAAGGAATGTTCACAGTCCTTGGTGTCTCGCGTGTGTTCTGCACACGCGCGACGATAGGCGGCGACGATGTCTCCTAGTAGGAACAATGTCTCCAACATCTGATCTCGTCCTGATGGTGCGTCTAGCGTCGTCAGAGAGCGTCGTGGTGTGTCTCCATCCGAGCTCGCGAGATTCAGCCAGAGCAGGTCTTTGGTGGATTTGTTTGGATCCGGTCTTCGGTCATATGTCTATCAGGTTTGATCCTTCCTATCTGCGCTTCTCTTTATTGGCGATGGTTGTTGTTCTGGTGTGTTGGTCTTGTAGGGCCTTAGCACGATGAGTTTTCAACTATCTAATATAACAAGGTTTGCCTGATTGCTGTGAGGTTGTGACGATGGCGGTGGCGTACCTTCTGCTCGCTCGAGTGGTCCACAAGCACAATTTTTTTTGCTACTTCTAGTGTTATGTATTGTCATGACTGATGATGAATATATTGGAATTTTCTCCGAAAAAAGGACAACGAGTTCAATCTTCATAGTGCACCATATTTCAAATAGTCATGTTTATTCTCTAGAAGTGACTATTTTGCCGGTTGGCTTAAAAATAGTTATTTCTCAACCAAAATTCATAACCGTCATAGGCATATCTTCTAATCATATTGTACTTGCATGGATCACAATTTCCCTTAAAAAAGATCACAATTAGTAAATTAGATACTACTTAGAGCCGATTATGAAAAGTGATTTCCAGTGATCGAGAAATATAAAATCATTATTTGTGAAGTATGATTGCATATATCAATATCAGGATTTGAGATTGCAAGAATGCTAACTCTTGGGCTATATGCCTATATCTATGGTTTTGGTTTAAGTAACAAGCTTGGGGGCGGTTGGTTAGTTATGTTGATCCAATTTGATAGCAAAGCTTACTCCATATCTGATTAGACTAATCACGTTTTGAATATAATACTAGATGATGCCCCGTGCGTTGCTGCGGGAGGGTGTTAAAACAATGTGTAAATAAATGTAAAAGTTCTTTCAGTTTATATTATTTTTAAAATGTGACAAAATGATGTATAATCGTTGGGAGACTTGACTCCCAACTGCTCATGGATCTTTTCATTAACCTTTGGGAGAGGATTCGGCTGGTCAACCTTTTTGAGGAACCTCACTCAATTTGATGGAAGTTGACCCCCAATGGCCAATACTTTGCTGCGTCTGCCTATAATTTTCAGTTTTTGGCACGGGTCAAGGAGCCTTTGCTCAACTCAATCTGGCATATCAAAGCTGAGCCCAAAGTCAAGTTTTACCTGTGGCTTCTCTTCCGGAATAGGAACTAGACTTCTGGCCGCCTTGCTACTGGGGATGGCCCCATAATGAGAAGTGCTTACTATGTGATCTTCAGGAAGAAACTACTACCCATTTACATCTCACCTGCTCCTTGGCTCGATAGGTCTGGGACAAGTTCAGGAGCTTGGACGCCTGGGCGATTTAGGTTGCTGCCACCTGCCCGTCTCACATATCATGTGGTGTGAGCTTCAGTTCGCGGTGTTCAACCGCAAGGTACCCATCTATGGACCGTACCTGTTTCTGTTGATCTCCAAGACTTGGGAGAAGCTGTTCTCCGATGATGAGTTCCTTGCTCCAGACTGGATTCGTCATGAGTCCATCAGTCTCCATGTCAAGCCCAAGTGGGCCAACACTACTACTCATGCTGAGGCGGCTGCTAAGAGGGCTGTTGATGGGGAGGAGGCTGAGGCGGAAGATGCTGGTGAGGACCACGCTGCTGGGTTTGCCCCTCGCTCCTCTGAGCCCTCGTGGGCCAAGAAGCTGAAGGACAAGATGAAGACTTTGTTCTGCATGCAGGCAAAGGGGCAGTACAGGACTCACGTTGCCTCCAAGGAGAGTCGCCACCGCGACAAGAAGATCATGAGGGTCTTTGGAGAGGAAGTTTCTGGCGGTTCTGAGGAGGATATCACTCCAGAGGCTGAGTGGATGGCGAAGCAAGGCTTCAAGTGGACTGATTCCGAGGAGGACTTCGAGGAGACCGTCCCCGCTGCTGAGTCTGACGAGGAGCATGCGAGTGATTACTCCGCTTGAGCCACCTCTTGTGTGTAGGTGTCCTCTCTGCCGTTTTGGCGTCTCGATGCCAAAGGGGGAGAGAGTGTAGGATTTGCGAGTCGTTTTATCGTGTTGTTTCGTTTGCGTTTCTGTTGAACCTCGTTTGCTTTGGTTTGGTTTGCGCTTGTGAGACTTATCCTTCATATGGTGTAAGACATATGCACTCTATCGTATCTACGTGAGCTTATGATATATTGTGCTATTTATGTTATGCTCTTGTTTGCTATCTTGCTTAGTGTTAGCCTTATTATTGCAAGATGTGTCTTGTCTGTAAAATATAGGGGGAGTGTTGATCCTAGTATGTGTGCCGTGCAGCCCAAAGCACCTATCTAGATTGCACACATCTAGGGGGAGCCCGTCTATATTTTAGAGATGTGGGATTTGCCTATGCTCTATATCTTTTCCCTTTGTGCAAATCCCGTATTGTCATCAATCCAACAAAAAGGGGGAGATTGTAAGGGCATATTTATCCCTAAAGTGTTTTGGTGATTGATGACAATGCTTTTGCGGACTAATCGTGTGCCATGAGTTTTTCAGACGTTTCACCGCTAGGCACAAGACAGTTTGGTGCCCCTCGAAGACTATTGAAGACGGCGTCTTTCTACGTTTCTTTTCGGTGGAGTTGGGTCGTAGGAAAGCCGTACTATTAAGAGGGGGTCTGCTTCGGAAAGGTTCGGGTTAAATCATCACGTACACGTTTTCTTCCTATACACCGCCTTTCCCCTTGCACTTTGGAGCATCCTCCGTTTTCCTCATTTCTATGCAGAGAGAAGAATTCCTAAGTGTTGCTGTTCTGGGGCATGCGGTAGTACTGCTCTACGGAGCGGTAGTACCGCAGGACCCTGCGGTAGTACCGCAAGCCTTTGCGGTAGTACCGTAGGCGCCCGCGGTAGTACCGCTCCTACGGAGCTGTACTACCGTGGCCTCAGACCAGACTCAGCTGCTCGTGCGGCTGTAGGAGCGGACGTAATTTTTTACATCCGCGCCCTACGCGGTAGTACCGTCCCATGCGCGCGGTAGTATCGTGAGTCCTGGTCTGGCACAGCTACCTGAGCGGAAGTAGGGGCGGATGTAATTTTTTTACATCCGCTCCCTGCGCGGTAGTACCGCATGCCATGTGCGGTAGTACGTGTCGGACTTTTGCATCGATTGTTTTTCAGTGGAAGTTGGCACGGATGTATTTTTATTCATCCACACCCTTCCCAGCTAGGCCAATCCTGCCTTGCGGTAGGACCGCAAGGGGGAGCGGTAGTACCGTGCCTGCGGCAGTACCGCCCTCAGCCTCTGTGCTTCAGGCCTGACCTAGTTCCTGTCGTAGCAGCGGTAGTACCGCGGTAGTACCGTGTGGCCTTGCGGTAGTACCGCTTGTCAGGGGCGGTAGTACCGCAGGTCGCGGGCTGGTTAAGTGGATAACGGTTGGATTTGGTTCACCACTATATAAGGGGTGTCTTCTTCCTCTAGTTGACTACCTCTTCCAACCCCAAGCTCCATTGTTGCTCCAAGCTCCATTTTCGCCCGATCTCTCTCCCTGGCCAATCAAACTTGTTGATTTGCTCGAGAGTGGTTGAGAAGGCCCCGATCTACACTTCCACCAAGAGAAATTTGATTACCCCACTAATCCCTAGCGGATCTTGTTACTCTTGGGTGTTTGAGCACCCTAGACGGTTGAGGTCACCGCGGAGCCATAGTCCATTGTGGTGAAGCTTCGTGGTGTCATTGGGAGCCTCCAATTAAGTTGTGGAGATTGCCCCAACCTTGTTTGTAAAGGTTTGGTCGCTGCCTCCAAGGGCACCAATAGTGGAATCACGGCATCTCGCATTGTGTGAGAGCGTGAGGAGAATACAGTGGCCCTAGTGGCTTCTTGGGGAGCATTGTGCCCCCACACCGCTCCAATGGAGACGTACTTCCCCTCAAAGGGAAGGAACTTCGGTAACACATCCTCGTCTTCACCGGCTCCACTCTTGGTTATCTCACGCCTTTACTTGTGCAAGTTTATTTGTGTTATATCCCTTGCTCGCGTGTGTGCTTGTTGTTGTTGCGCCATATAGGTTGTTCACCTAGTTGCATATCTAGAAAACCTACTTTGATGCAAAGTTTAAAGTGGTAAAGAAAAGCTAAAAATTGTTAGTTGCCTATTCAGTCCCCCCCCCCTCTAGTCAACTATATCGATCCTTTCACTGTCTGGTCTGCAGAGAGGACGGCCACCTTACAGTCGACTGTAAAAACCGCTCCAAACCTCCTGCTTTTGTGCATTATGGCCTCGGCCTTCTTGGATGCTATTTCTTCGCTCTAGATCGTGAGGTTCCTCATGTGGTTCCCATCCCTGCCCTATCCAACTCCGGCATCATTACTGTCAAGGACAAGAAAATCTCCCCCCCCAGGTTCTTCTCGACGAACTTCGCTTATGGGATGATGGTGGTTGGGATTGGCAGATCCGCCAACTATCTGAGTTTGAGTTCGCCGCCCCTCCAAAGAAAGCTTGCGGATGATTTCTTCATGTTCCAGTTTCACTCTTCCCCTCAACCAAATGGTCGTATCTGTCAAGGCAGCATCCAATGGATCGAAAGTTATCTCCTCTCTGACTGATGTTTGGGTCCTAGTCGATGACGTTCCACCTACGCTCCGCTCCACCACCTTTCTTATGGCTTTAGGTGTTCTGATTGGCAAACCTATCGAGGTCGATCCGGAGTCTCTGTGTGTCCTGGGCCCTGTGCGGCTGCGGGTTTGGAGCGTTGATCCTCTCTGCATCCGCGGCTCCGTTGATGTCTTCCCCTCCGCTGGTGGCTTCCGTCTCAGGGTTTGGGTCGAGGGTGATGCGGCTGCGGTGTCACCCCCGCCTCCACCCCCTCGGCCTGCCTCGGACGACGGCGACAAGGACAAGGACGGTGATGGCCTCCCAGATGATTCAAACCATGGCAATGAGCATCATTTCACCCAATCAGAATGGGATGGGCTGACATCCGAAGACCGCGACCTGCTCAAGGAGAACGCCCCGGTGGGGGTGGGAACAAGGATTCGTTGGATGGCGTCGGTGGGGGGGCTGCGTCTTCTGGTGGAGCGAGGGGCACCCCCTTCTCTGGTGTGTGCTCCAACCTCCCAGCCTGCCCCGCTTCCCCTTCCCACTCTGGAATTGAAGATTTACCCCCGTCCGGCCCCACGACCAAGAGAAAGAAGAAGAAATCGTCCGTCAAGAAGTTCTCAGCGCGCAGCAGGGCCTCTGGTGATTCCAAGCAGTCTGCGGCGGGGCTTTGCCGCAGGCTTGATGCTGATTTAGGTGCGGCCTCGGGTCCCTCGTCGGCGGCGGCTACCCCGTGTCGCGTCCGCCCCGCGTCGATGTGCTCTCCTACTTCCACTGCGCGCAAGAGCGGGCGCATCTCCAACAGCGGCGAGCGGGTGGCTGATCGGGCGACGCGGCGCGTTGCATCCAGAGATCTGCCTCTCTCAGGTACTCCCCAAGGTTCTCCAACACCCCCTATCCCTGCTTCTTCTCCTGTTCGATTAGTCCTTCCGTCGCAGTCCAATGCTCATCTTTTGCATATCTTAGAGGATGTAGGTATTTCTTGTGATCCTAATTTTGGTTCTCCTTCTTCTTTATTGGATATTATCCGGGCAAATGAATTGGCACAGGCGGATATTGCTAGGGCCAAGGATGCCTCATTGGTTGTGGCCGGTGGGGTCGAGGGGGGACCTGAAAGGGATCAGGCTCCCTCCGTTGCGCCTCGGTGCGGGGCTGGCAAGCGCTCTAAATCCTGCATTGCCCCTAGCAGGTCGGGTCTTCGCATTAAAAACCTTTCTCATAGAAGGCCTTATTTTGGAATATTAGGGGTTTCGGCGCTAGGGGGCGCAGGGACCAGCTTAAAGATCTTGTTCGCTCTGAGAACATAGACATCATTGGCCTTGTTGAAACACTTAAACCTTCCTTCTCCTCGAATGAACTCTCTGTTGTGGCTGGGATCAATAGGTTTGACTGGAATCTTTTGCCTTCTTCTGGCCACTCGGGTGGAATACTTCTTGGCACCAAAAGAGATATGTTCGATTTTGTTGCCTTTGATTATGGTATTTTTTGGGCCAGTACTGTAGTTTCTCACCGCTCCCTCAATATGCTTTTGGAAGTTATGGTTGTTTATGGCCCGGCTGATCACTCTCTTTCTCATATCTTCTTGGATGAAATTCTGAATAAGATAGAGTCTTGTGACCTCCCTCTGCTTATTGCCGGCGACTTTAATCTGATGCGTTCTCCTCTGGATAAAAATTTGCCTAATTTTTCTTGGCCGCTTGCTGACGCGTTTAACGCTTTTATTCGGGATTCTGCTATCCGCGAAACACCTAGGGTTGGTGCCCGATACACCTGGACGAACCACCAAACGGCTCCCATCTGTTCTGTTCTTGATCGTGTTTTTATATGTCCCAGGTGGGACTCATTGCTTCCTCGGGCCTCCCTGCGGGCCTTGCCCATCGTGGGGTCTGACCACGCGCCCTTGATTCTTGACGATGGGATTCGCTCTGTCTCTTTCCGCGATTTCAGTTTGATGCGTCTTGGCTCCTGGTTGATGGTTTTGCTGATCTGATTGCACATAAGATCTCTTCTCTCTTATCTTCGGCTCGACGTTCTTTCAGACCGATGGATGACTGGCACCAATGCTCCTATTTCCTCCATAAATTTCTTCGTGGGTGGGCTATGAAGCACGCTGGCAAGTCAAGGCGTGACAAGGCTCAGATTGCTGCCCAAATTGGTTCCTTGGACGCTCGCGTGGATGGATATGGCCTCTCTTCCTTTGAATGGCAGGCTCGGTATGATTTAGAAGAGGCCCTGCTGGCTCTGCACCAACAAGAGGAAGTATATTGGAGGCAAAGGGGCACCATTAACTAGACCCTAAAAGGCCACTTCCCTACTGCATACTTCTTTGCCATAGCCAACGGTAGGCGTCGCCGCTGGTTGATCGATAGTTTGCTCATCAATAACGTCAAGGTATCTGACCCCCCCCCCCCAGATTATGTCGCACGTGGTCAACTTCTTCACCTGTCTCCTTTCTGCTAAGCTTGAGGTAGGCTTTATACTGGCCAATTCTTTCTGGACCTCTCAGGATCAGGTTACGAGTGATGATAACGAAGCCTTGCTGATTCCCCTTTCTGATGAGGAGATTTTCGGTACGATTCGCTCAGCCAACTCCAATGCGGCATCAGGCCCTGACGGCTTCTCCATTCCCTTCTTTAGGCAGTTCTGGCCACAGCTGCGGGGTCTCATTCAGGCTATCATTCAAGGCTTCTGCTTGGGCACCGTTGATATTTCACAGCTAAACTATGTTGTGCTTACTCTTATTCCTAAAGTCAAAGGGGCTGACTTGATCACTCAGTTCAGACCTATAGCCTTGATCAATAACTTCGCGAAGCTACCCGCTAAAGGCTTTGCTCCAAGGCTTTCCCCAATCGCTCATCGCACTCTTAGCCCGTTCCAATCAGCTTTCATTAAGGGCAGGTTTATTCTGGATGGTATTCTCTATCTACACAAGATCGTTCATGACATGCGCGCCCGTGGCTCCAAAGCGGTGATTCTTAAACTGGACTTCGAAAAAGCTTACGACTCGGTCAGTTAGAAGTTCCTTCGACAAGTGCTACTAGCCAAGGGCTTTGACGGTGCGGTAGTACACAGGCTTATGCAGTTGGTCACAGGTGGCCACACTGCGGTTTCGGTCAATGGAAATGTTAGTCACTTCTTCGCCAACGGTAGGGGCCTGAGGCAAGGTGACCCTACCTCTCCTCTTCTCTTCAACTTTGTCGCGGATGCTCTTTCTCATATTCTGACTCGGGCTGTCGCAGCTGGGCACATTACTCCTGTCAGCTCTCACCTTGTCCCTAATGGCATTTCCCACTTACAATATGCGGACGATACTATCATTATGGTTGAATTAAATGAGGCTAGCATAACCCACCTGAATTTCCTGCTCCTCTGCTTCGAAGCGCTGTCTGGTCTTAAAATTAATTTCGCCAAGAGTGAAGTCATTGTTACTGGGGTCTCGGACGTTCAGGCCCAAAGAGTTGCTCACCTCCTTAATTGCTCCCTAGGCTCCTTTCCTTTCAAATACCTTGGCCTAATATGACCATATCCTAAGGGAACTCGATGGTCCCACCAAGGATAGAAGCGCATCTTGAAGACGCTTTTGCAAGGTGGATATCATTACATCAAACCATTACATAATAGTTGGGGATACATACATAAGGCGCAAACGCCCCAAGAATACATCAACATCATACAAGAGATCAACATCCGACTACGGATGGAACACAAACAGAAACTCAAACAATATCCACCCTACTAGCCCAGGCTGCCGACCCGGAACCTAACCCAAGATCGACGGAGAAGAAGAAGAACTCCAACACAAGTAAACATCGCTCTCGCGTCATAATCATCGGATAACCTGTACCTGCAACTGGTGTTGTAGTAATCTGTGAGCCACGAGGACTCAGCAATCCCATTACCATGGGTATCAAGACTAGCAAAGCTTAAAGGGTATGGAAGGGGTAAAGTGGTGAGGTTGCAGCAGCGACTAAGCATGTATGGTGGCTAACTTACGAAACAAGAGCGAGAAGAGGAGCTAAGCAAACGGTCGCCAACTAGTAATGATCAAGAAGTGATCCTGAACTCCTACTTACGTCAAACATAACACAAACCGTGTTCTCCTCCCGAACTTCCTCGAAAAGAGGCAAACACGGGTACGCACGCGGTTGGTGTATTTTAATTAAGTTTACTTCAAGTTTTCTACAACCGGATATTAACAAATTCCCATCTGCCACATAACCGCGGGCACGGCTCTCGAAAGTTTATACCCTGCAGGGGTGTCCCAACTTAGCCCATCACAAGCTCTCACGGTCAACGAAGGATATTCCTTCTCCTGGGAAGACCCGATCAGGCTCGGAATCCCGGTTACAAGACGTTTCGACAATGGTAAACAAGACCAGCAAAGCCGCCCGATGTGCCGACAAATCCCGATAGGAGTCGCACGTATCTCGTTCTCAGGGCACACCGGATGAGCACTCAGTACAACTAAAACCAGACCTCAAGTTTCCCCGAGGAGGCGCTGCAAAGGACTCTAGTTCGGACCAACACTCAGAGGAGCACTTGCCTGGGGGGTAAATAAAGATGACCCTCGGGCTCCGGAAACCCAAGGGAAAAAGGCTTAGGTGAGGCAAATGTAAAACCAAGGTTGGGCCTTGCTGGAGGAGTTTTATTCAAAGCGAACTGTCAAGGGGGTCCCATAACCCCAACCGCATAAGGAACGCAAAATCAAGGAACATAACACCGGTATGACGGAAACTAGGGCGGCAAGAGTGCAACAAAACACCGGGCATAAGGCCGAGCCTTCCACCCTTTACCAAGTATATAGATGCATTAATTAAATAAGAGATATTGTGATATCCCAACATAATCATGTTCCAACATGGAGCAATCTTCAACTTCACCTGCAACTAACAACGCTATAAGAGGGGCTGAGCAAAAGCGGTAACATAGCCAAACAACGGTTTGCTAGGAAGGTGGGTTAGAGGCTTGGCATGGCAATATGGGAGGCATGATAAACAAGTGGTAGGTAGCGCGACATAGCGATAGAGCGAACAACTAACAAGAAAAGATAGAGGTGATATCGAGGGTAATGGTCATCTTGCCTGAGATCCTGCAAGGAAGAAGAACGAGTCCATGAAGACGACAAACGGACGTAGTCGAACGAATCCTCCCAACTCCGGAACGAAACCGAAGCTAACGAGAGAAGCAAACCGGAAAGAAGCAAGCAACATGGTAAACACACAAGCCTAAACATGGCATGATGCACAACCAAGTATGATGCATGTCTGGCTTAATGAGGCAAGGCATGGCAAAGTGCACAAACAATGCTACCAATTAACTGGAGCTCAATATGCAACGATTTGCATATTGACAAAACACCACACCAATTATTTAGTTCTCTCTCGTTTATGAACCCAACAAAATTAAATGTTATTAAACATGGCAAGGGGTGAAGCATATGAAAAACTACCTATCTAGACAAGTTTAAATGAGGCCGGAACAACAAACAACAATTCCGGAGAATCCCCATATGCATATTTTTAATTTGCTACTGTTCTGCCCTAAACCATAATTTTAATATTGTTAAACAGTAAAACAAAGTGCACCAAGTTAATGTAGACATTTTTTCACCCCATTTACATATAAAGTTTATTAAAATCGGAGCTACGGTTATTTAGTTATGAAATAAATCATTTTAACATGGCATTTATGCAAAATTAGACAAACAGCAAGTTTAAACATTTTTAACATGGATGAGAGTGGCATATTACGAAACTATGCAAAATTCTAAGCATTTTACATATATAGTTTGTTTAATTTGGATGCATGCATATTTAGTTACTAACAATACAAAACAGTGGAATTTCCTGTAAATATGCATGCACTGGAAAATGCAAAATATCACAGAGCAGAAAATAAAAAAACACATACGCGGGCCAGAAGCAATACAGTGCGGCGGCCAGAGAGTGAATGAGGCCCAAGAGGATTTGAGGTCCAGCGGCTGAGTGTGTGGGAGCAAAATAAAAGGAAACAGGGCAAAAAGTTGGGGCGCCTGGGGCTCGAACCCAGAACCTCCTTGTGTGCGCTGCGTGCTGACCAGTCGGGCTGGTTGGATGCTTGTGAATAGTAAGGTGCATAGCTCTGGTTAAAGAGGGCAAACGACGACGCACAGCAACTTGCCGGCGACGACGACGAGCAAAGCAGCGGCTACAAGTGCAGCGGATCACCGGCGGGGGTGCGGAAATGTGCCAGGGTGCGTGTGGTGGAGCAACGACGCGAGGTTGCGGGCGAGCAAACGCGACGGCGGCGAGGGCGGCTGAGCAGGCGCGGGCATGCGTGTTCAGCAGGGGGTGCGTGCGGACGCGCGCGTGCAGATGCATGCGGGGCTACGGAAGCAGCGAGCGAGCGTGCGCGAGCATGTGGGAACAGGGGAGAGCGCGAGTGCGCGTGTGCACGTGCAGCAGCAAAACATGCGCAACTAAAACTTCAGAGATCGCCGGAGCACTGCGAGCGCGGCGAAGACATTTATCGGGCGAGTGCTACGGGGTTCTACACGCCATGGAAAGAAAAGGAGTGGGAGATGCGTTATCCAGCTCACCCCAGGACACGGAGAGGTTGACGGATACGCGCCGGAGGCGACCGGAGCGAGCTCTGAACTTGGCGAAGATGCTGTCCGGGAAGAAGAGGAAGAAAACAGCGTCGTGGAGGTCGAACCCGAGGCCGTGTGGTCGCGTGCGTGGAGGAAGGGGACGGAGTGGTACTTGGCGTTCCTCTCCAGAGTGGCTGAGGGGTCGGAGGCGCAGCGACGAGCTACTCCGAGCTCGAGCTCAAGCTCGGCCGGAGCATGGTGGGCAGGGCGACGGCATGGCGTGGCTAGCCTTACCTGGCGGTGGTGAGGGAAGGAGAGGAGGGGGATCGGTCGAGGAGGAACCCTAGGGACCCGGTGACATGATATATAGGGGCTAGGGACGCCGGACGGCCGTCAAATCACGCCCATGTCCGACGTGGACACGCTGGATGCACTGCCGTACAGGAGGACGAAGCTCCTGTACGCGTGGGCTGACTAGGCTGCGGTTAATGTGCTCTGTTGGGCTGCGGGAGAGGGAAAAAGGCCCAAGTTGCTGCACCAGGAGGGCTTTCCCCTTTTACTTAGTTCTGTGAATTTAAATTCACAGCTGTAGACAAGGAAAAGTCCAGGGAGGTAGGAGAGTGGTGGTGAAGAAATGAATATACCCCTGGACTCCAGAATTTATATAGTATTCGAATAAATTGAGTTGGACTTTTTTTTAGAGGTAGAAAAATAATCCAAGTTTGAATTACATTCAAACTTGAGCCATTTTTGAACCCAACCAAAACATCTTCAAAGGAGCTGAAATTCGGCAGAGAGGTTGAAGGCATGGTTGAGAATTTATAGGAAAAGAATGAACATTATACAGAACAGAAATAATGTCACTTGAATAAATGGGTGAGAATTGAAAGGAAGAAGCTAGAGATGGGGTGTTGCACTTGATGATGGTTTAGATGGAAAGGGCAAGATGAAACAACAAATAAGATGAGGAGAAGGAGTTCAGAAGATAACAAGCTCGCAACAACTATGCACACTACAATGATGATCATGATGCAATGCAACAAAAAAAGACAAAGGCAGAATGCACCATAACAAGTGAGATGAGCATGGTGCAAGAAGCAAAGATATGACAAAGCACTCAACATGTTCATGGCAACAAACAATTGAAACACACGACGATAATGAAAAATAAATGGAAGGCAACTAGAGCATCGGTCTCAGGGCGTCACAAAAATCATGTCTTCTGTGAAGAGCCCCTTTTGGTTAACCATTCTCAAGGCTAAGTACTTCACGGTTTCGAGTCCCATGTTTGCTTCGCCCACTGGTGGCTCCCAGTTTTGGCGGCGGCTCATTAAAGTTCGTCCTATTTTTCAATCCTTGGTCAAGTTTGTAGTTAGAAATGGTAAGTCTACTCGCTTTTGGTTAGATTGGTGGTACGGGGACTCCACCCTCGCAGTGGCATTCCCGATCCTGTTTTCTTACTGTCCTAATCCGGAGATCTCTATCTTCGAGCTCTCTTTAAATAACTGGGACCTAGACCTTCGTAGGACGCTTTCTCCTGTAGAGTTGGAAGACTGGCATCGCCTTACTGCTTGCTTCCCCTTGCTCTCGGAGGAAGAGGACTCTGTTGTCTGGCCCCATTCCTCTTCTGGTCGCTTTTCAGTTAAGTCTGTCTACGCTAAAATTATTTCTGACTCTCCCACGTCTAAGTTCAAATGCATTTGGAGAGCTCGTATCCCTCCTAAGATCAAAATTTTCATGTGGCAAGCTTTTCGTGGGGAGCTTCCCGCGGCTGATCAAATTCGGAAAAGAAACGGTCTGGGCTCTGATAGATGCGCCCTATGTGGGGTCATCGAAAACACTGACCATATCTTTTTTCATTGCTCTCTGGCTAAATTCGTGTGGTGTTGTATTCGCTTTTGGCTGCAAGTGAACTGGAATCCTCGTCCTTCGTGGACTTGAGGAGACTATCCAGCGGCTTATCTGGGGCTTCAAAAAGTATCTTCTGGGTTGGGTTTGCGGTGATCTATTGGTCGCTGTGGACCATTCGCAACAAATTTACCATCGAGCTTACCTTCCCGGCTAATCCTGTGAGTTGCTTATTTAAAACTGATGTATTTCTGCAGCAGTGGAGATTATTGATTAAGGAGGCGGACCTCGAGGCTTTTGATGCTATGACATCCAACGTCCGGTCCACGGCTTCCTCCTTGACGCGGCGGAATCGGTCGGCGCCTTAGTTCTGGCTACTTTTATCCTGCCTTTTGATTGCTGGCCTGCGTGCCATGATTGGCTCATTAGCCATGTACGCGAACCTTCCTTAATGCTGGTTGCTACTTTGTTGGCTTGGTTGTTGGATGTTGGTTGTGATACTTTGCCTAGTGGCTTTATTTATAAAATCGGGCGTATGCTTTTTCGCTAAAAAAAACAAGACAGGTCGCCACTGTTGTCTACGATTCATGGAACTTAGAGCATCTTTAATAGACCCCGTATAATGCCCCGACCTGTAAAATAACCGCCAAAATGCGGGTCCGCACGAAAAATGCTGCCACATCAGACATTGTAAACCCATCGGATCCATAAAAAAATTTGAGGGACACAGTAAAAAACTCCTCCCGATCTGCGAAAACGCAGTTTTCGCGTCCGCTTCTGAGGGCGCCGTATCGAGAGAAAGCAATTGGCGGGAGCCAACTGCCACGGAAACATCCGCGTTCGCCATCCGCCGTCCGCCGTCCACGCAGCCTCAGACGCCACCTCGCCCGTCCCCGGCCGCTGGCAACCCGTCCCGGCCCCCCGACAGCCGGCCGCCGGCCACACGTCCCGGCCCTCCGACCGCCGTCCGCCCGCGCGCCATCCCGGGCCGTTGCGCCACCCGTCCTCGTACTAGCTCGAATCGATTGAGCTAGTTCTAGCTAGCCAGCTTCGTCCGCTCAGAATCGATTGAGCTAGCTAAGCTAGCTAGCTAGCTAAGCTAGCTAGCTAGCTAGCATCTGCTCAAAATCGATTTGCCTGTTTGGTTTGATTCTACAGCGACGGTAAGCGGAGGAGTCCGGCCGTCCTACGCTGCCCCGATCGCCCTGGCCTCCGCCCCGCGTCTTCCTCGCCTCTCTTTCCGCCGGCGGCCGTCCTAGCCTACGGTTGATTTCAATTTGGTGTGAGGAAGAGGACGGCCAGGAAAAAAAAAGGGTTAGCTGTGGGCCTGTTCCTGTTCGGTATATTCAGAGAATATTCTTTTTTACGGGTTGATGATACGAGATCTGTTCGGCCGCAGCTAAAATCGACCTGTAAAACCGTTTTTCCGTGAACTGTAAATGAGTTTTGCGGATCGACAATATACGAGGTGTGCTAGAGATGCTCTCATGGAAAGAACGGAATGGGCGCATTTTGAAGGAAAAAGGGCCTCACCGAAGGCGGCTGTTGCACTGGCCAGGGACGAGAAGAGTTTTTGGAAGGCAAAACCTTAAAGAGTTGTGTGTGGAGTTGTGTGTGTACATTTGGTTCTTTGTTACTCTCTTCAGAGTTGATGTACTGTAACAAGTGTTTCTAACTGAAATTTGTGTCAAGTTTAGTCAATTATTGCTTCCAAAAAATATGTGTACTCTATGGTCTCATATCAAAACAATGAATTTTTTAAATATGTGTAATGATAAATCCATAATATAATTTTTATACTAGTAATAATTTATTTCTAGATGGTCAAACTTAGATAATTTTGAGTGGAAAAACTTTAAAATGAATTACGTTTCACATTAATCTTTAAAATCAACTGTGGATTATCAAAACCATGATCCATCAATGTGTGTAGGGCATGATGTATTTGCTTGCCGTCAGAGGCGGAAGAGGACTGGGTTGTCAGAAAAGCATTGAACATATAAACCCTGAAGAAGGCCTAGGCAGGATGAAGGTGTCCACGTCGTCTTTAAATCGCCATGAACAGTACTCGTGCCACTGCCTGTAAATTCCGTGCCCCGCCAGGGGCATTTTTGTCATTTTGCATACGGGCGTATAAAACGCAACCCGCCCGTGGAGAAACCCTATCCGCTGCCTCCGCCCGCACTCGCGCCCCACCCACCCACTATGCTCTCTTCCCCGATCCCCTCCCATGAACCCTAGCCTCCTGGTGCCGCCACCCCTCCCCCGTGGTTGGCCTCGACGAGCACGGCCTCGATCCGGCCTCAGTAGGAAGACCTCGAGCCGAGGAGCGCGGCCTCGATCGGGACTCGGCATCTGGAGCAGCGACGGAGGAGGGGAAAGGAGGGGAGCAGCAGCCAGCATCAGGGCGGCGGCGAGGGGAGCATAGGCGGCTGCTCTGCTGCTGCTGCCATCCGACCTTTCCCTCTCCCTCAGTTTCTCAACTCAGCATGAGGATCTTAGACCGGAGCTACAGGAGGGGGCGCCACCAACATGTCTTCCGTCTCCGCGAGCCAACGACGACGAGGAGCTATGGAGAGCCACCATGGATTCGCTGCTACATCGACGCTTCATCTCAAGGTGTGGTAGTTGTTCTCACCTTGTCTCCCACCCCCAGTATTGAACATCTCTCCCTAACTCCACCTCTAATCTGCAACACCTTTTTTTCTCCCCTGCTGTGAGGTTGCAGGTGTCACAACAGATGTTTGTGTAAATACCCGAGAGGAAGACTTCTTGGGGAAGATGTTGATATGTCTGTATCTTCTTTTGTTTGAAAGGGGCTAGCTTTTACTGTGAATCTCTAGGACAGTTTGGCACATGAGGCAGTAGAGATGGATTAGTTACAAGGATATTAGGTACTGGAACTACTTGTCATAGTCCTATTTTCGAACATTAGAAGATATTCTAATTTCGTCCAACTATACTTTTGCAATGGCAGATTGGTTAATTCTTTTTGTATCTGGCTGTAACTCATGTGAGGAAAAGAAAGTCATGATAAGATTTGTTAGGCAACCAAGGATGCTATTTGTAACTTTCATGTGTCATGCATTCATATGCAGGCATCGAGTAAATTAGTAATTCTTTGTTAGCTCATTCCTCGATGCTTTCCTAAAATTGAAGTGTGCAACTGCAAAGCAATTGAATAATGAATACTAATAATTGATGCCGTCTGCTCGGTGTTCTTTTTTGGCAGGAGAGAAAAAAATTTGGTGACTTTGACAAGCTTGGATTGACAGATCATTCATGCCATGGTTGGATGTGAATAGGGCAGTGTACATCCAAAATTTGTTTGGTTGATCAGACTATTTGTTCGTTTGGCTGTCTTAATGCAATACCATTTGCATAAATTTTGCAAACATCAGCAAAGATTTCAGCAGCAGGGAGTGTTTGCCGCAGTGGAAACGAAGCAAGAACTAGAAGGAGCTCAGGATTTTGCTACTACGTTGCTAAAGCTTTGTGAGGTAATTTAGCTATCTATTTGTGTGTTTCTTTTCTGCTATAGCAATGCCTATTTTAATTTAGAAAATAGAAACATGAAATGTGGTTTAAGTATCTCAATAGCAGATAACCGTAATGCATACTGTACCTACTGACTATTATCAGTCTAATTCTTCCAAAGCAGTGGCTGTCAATGGAGACTTGACATGCCTGGTTTTACTTCACGAAACCATTTGCTGAATTTTTTTAACTCTGTTGAGAGATGAGTTCATGGTGCGGGCTTTAGGGTTTTGAGGGCGTGAAATACCATGGAAGACAGAGATGGCAGTTGCCTGCATCCTCGAGTAATACATCCCCTCATTTTATTTCCCATGTTCTTTCAAATTTTTGTTGCCTCTTGGTGGTAGCAGAATGTTGAAATGAGGGTGCACAATACTATGTTTGACATGCTTTTTTTAAGGTCTCTACTCTGTTAATGGCTCAAAAAGTTCAGATATGGAGACATATAAAATTATGTTGTTTATCATGAAATGAGGGGGTGGGGGGCTACCGTGTACGTAAAAATACTGTACTCGACATTTTGTTTGTTTGACCAGGCTGCAAGTTTGCATTCAAACTGTTCTTTATAGAGCCAATTTTTTTTCTTTTCCCAGTGAATGGTGGATGATCTTGAGATAAAGGCTGGCTGGCTGTAGATGGTCGCACTCGCACCTGTAGTACTAAGGATGGATGTCCTGGACGTGATCTCAAGGCACGGGCCAAGTGTCAGCATGGAGGACCTGGAACAGTATGAAAGGTTCAATGAGCAATTCGGCAAGCAGGGTTGATCATGAAGAGAGAGAGAGAGTACTCCACTTGTACTGAAGAAATACTGCACGAATATGGTTGGTTGTTGTGCCTTGGAAGAAGTTGGATTCGCCGCGTCCCAAGTCGAGAGGTACCCATTGCGGATAATACTCGTAAACAAACAAATCCACCGGCGAGAAATGCTTCATATGCTTCTTTTTTTGTTCGGTCGATTCAGCTTCCTGAATCTTGAGTGGTTTTCACCATTGGGAAATTCAAGCGACGGAAGGTAATTTTCAGTTATATTGAAGCTGTTTTGAAATAGTGGACGCTTGAATGATTTTTGTTCTTTTATGAAGGGGTATCTGTGCTTTTGCACAAAGGTATAACCATATAAGTGCAATATAAGGGCTAATTAGAAGTATATACTGTAAGTTATCTACTCTCTGCTTCATGACCTGGATAAAGGATATATAATTAACTTCTGGCTTTAGGAACAGTTCATCAGTTAGTATCTCTGCGAAAGCCAAATTAGCATGTCCTGAAAGAATATTCGAATCCACTCAGCTAGAGGTCAATTTATCGCCTTAGCCAGTCCTTCTGTTTTTCTATGTTGCGGAATAGGAATGCCATGTTTTCATTCATTTCCTCTGCGCCATTTTAAATTCTACACCTAATTTTTTTTGTTATGATGAATCATCAACATCTCTTCTTGATTATCTATATTGTTTTCGGGCATAGATTTAGAATGCTTTTTTCATGTTCTTGCAACGCAAAGGTGTTAAAAAACTATAGCTATTTTACTACTTTTGGATGCTACAACTGTTGATACTAAATTTCAAAGATATATTCAGGAGACAAAACAAGTTGCTGAGGAAACTGCTGCTGCAGCTGAAGATGCAAATAATGTTCTCTGTAACCAAGTGGAACGCAAAAGGTACAGACTCGTACTCTGTTACATTTAACCAGCTTTCTATATGATGCACCTTTGCCTATGTAGCTTGCTTGGTCATATGTTTCCTTCTGTGTCAACATATTTTGATGCACATTCTTTCAATAGTTGGCTTGCTCTCGGTCTTTGCGCCATGGGCGCAATGGGTCATCTAGGAAGACCTCGAGCCAAGGAGCGCGACCTCGATCGGGACTCGGCATCTGGAGCGGCGACGGAGGAGGGGAAAGGAGGGGAGCAGCAGCCAGCATCGGGGCGGCGGCGGCGACTTGACTCCATAAGCTGGTCGAGGTGCTTCAAGCAAGGCCGGTGGTGGGGTCAAGGGGCAGGGGAGGCGAGCGAAGAGGATAATAAGCAGCCGGCCCGTCGCAATGGTGTGAGGCTGCAGGGAAGAGGAAGGAGGACGACGACGGGGTGAATGAGTAGGTCAGCCCTCATGGAGACGGCGCCGCCAGCCAGGGGCGTTGTTGGCGCGCTGGACGTCGTCCTTCTCAACCCGTGCTCGCCTCCCCTCGCTTCTGGCGCCCAGGAGCTCGAGTAGGAAGAGGAGACCTCGATGGTCTGCGGCTCATGGAGACCCGCGCATCCTCTAACCTCGACAAGATCATGTCAGTTTATTTTCTTCCTCTTTGCACACCGGTCCAGGCAGAGGTGACACGGTGGAGCAGGCATTAGACCAAGTTTAGAACGGACCAACCCTTCCTTTTGTAGAAATTTTGCCCCATAGTTAGTGTATAGCGGCTGGAGACAAATGATGTTTTTCTTCATTTGAACTATTCGATACATGCTCCAATTACCAAACGAATGGGCAGGCAACGGCCATTTGATTAGTTATGTTACATACAGCTATGAATGCCCAACAGGCAGTGAGTCCAAGAGCTCTGTCAGATGTTCATTGCATATATCCAGTGCAAAGAATGATACAGAATTTGCAAACTGAAGCAGGCGCCAAAATGATTAAGTCCCTGATTGGGTTTAGATTGCGCATATCTGTAACATAGATATTAAGTGACATATGATGCATTATTTGAAGTATGATATGCCAAAACCTATACCTGGGCTAATATACCATGGCTTCCATGGAGTTTGATGTAGATTAGTAAATGGCCGTGTGCCCACATATGCTCTCTTTAGAATGTATGTTATCTGATTTCCAAGAATTTCCTAAAAGTAGATTTGATATCCTCCTTACATGTTCAGTGTTCATTTCTGAAAAATTGTTAAGAGGAGAATTTAGTGTCTCACTTTTAATCTAAGTTATAGAAAACACTGCTTGTTAAAGTAATCTTAGTTAGCAATGATTTACCTAAATAATTAACTTACTCATGGTAATAGCTTCGTTATTTAATCTGAATATCTGATTGTGCTTCTAAGAAAAATCCTATAAAAGTGCAATTATTTTCTTTTTACTGCATTACTCTTGCCAGTATTAATTGTGGGTTAGTGGAGCGCTAAACTTTTGTATTTTATAGCTTCGAGATATAACTTTTTTTGTTTCTAAACAAATATAAATTTTATGTGTTGCAGGCAATTCCTTTCAATCCATGGAACAATGTGTGCGTTAGGCGATAGCAAGGCCGTCGGACAATCATGATGCTATTTTCTTATTTGAAATCAGAATGCTACTAGGACAGTCTTAATTTTGGAAAATCAGATCAAACAAGAGATATGATTGATACCTGGTGATACAATTGGAGAAAGGGATATGATATGTCTGGCAATGGTTTAGGAAGGTATTCACTTATCCGAAACAAAGCATCGGTATGTTCAAGCAAGGAACTGAGCATGGCAGTTAGGTGGTGGAGTGTCTGTCCTTGAATTGTACATATTTTTTTCTCTGAAAGAAATTCACTGCGTAGATCATTCTAGCTATTCTCGATGTTTTTATCTGTTCCAATCCAAATTTGATATGCCAGTTGCTTGAAATTCTTGAGACACTTTGCCCTTTGGAGTAGCGGCTTACAGTTATAAAGATACCTATCTTCTGAATTTGTATTTATCTTGCCATTTTTATTAAGCCTATGTGCATTCGTTGTAGTCCCAGCTTCCATGTTATGATGTGCTTGCTTCAAAAGAATTGTGTGAATTTATGTCACCAGTGATTTTTTGTGATACACCTTGATGTATACTTTCCAAACACGCTTGTTGTATTTAAGACTTAATAGTCTACCAAATCCTGGCAAAAATAATAATCTTAGTTTGATGCGATGCGGAACAGTAGCTGCAGGGTTTGGTCTTCATCTTATTTCTTTATACATTTGATTTGTATTTGTTGCAGATACAATTGGTGTTCAGATTGTTAGGTACGAGGATCATCAGTGGCCATGCAGGAGCAACAACAGGAGATAATGCCCAGTTCGTGAATTTATTCTCTTAGCTTCGAGGCTTCCTGCTCAAGGTGCACGCTTCCTTCCTTTCCCCTCTTTTTTTGGCAATTACTTCCTTTCCCCTCTGATTTGACTTCATTTGCCTTCTTGTGTGAAGTTGTGTACTTCCAAGTGTACAAAGCAGTATCGTGTTGAGATTCAGGAAAATTGCTAATTTATATTAGTAATTATGTAATCATGTACTATGAACTTCCTCAAATTAGCCGGTTAGTCTCGTGTGGACATTTATTTGCTGGTGAGGGAAGCAGTTTAACATGTGTGTTTTCCCTATGTTGGCATCTGCTTCCTCAGATAATTGATGTTAGTTATCCACTTGCAGTATAAATAATCTCTCTAATCAGTAACGTTGTTATTGTAAATGGTCCCTGTATTTTTTTTTGCATATTGCTATTGTGAGTAATATTCCACCCAAAGAATAATATTGTTATATCTCCAATTTCTGCGTTGCAACAATGGATGGTTCTGCTTTAGGTCCTATAGCTTTTTTTGAAGCTGTAGTTCCTTTAGCCTTTTGGTGTCATGTCTTTCTGACTATTGTAGCTATACAATTTGACAATATATGCTCAAATGTTATGTGTTCTTTACCTTTAGATTTATCAGGTGAAGGGATTATCGATCATATAAATCCCGGCCCTGAGGCACTTGCCATCGCTAATCCTCCTCCATCGTTCGATTTTCTTTAGTGTGGTATGATTTTTACGCTGGCAGTTGTTGCACCATTCATTCATGTTGCACATCATTAGTTTCGTCAAGAGTCAATGACATGTGGCACTCGTTGGATGTAGGCCCAGGCAAATGAAGTGAGTTTTCCTCTGATCAGCGTATGAGAATAACTTGACATGCGGGGAGCGCTGTGAAAACCCTAGCCCCCAATCCCCTTCCTTCCTCGAGCCCTGCACCCAACCAATTCGCCTCTCCCCTCTTCTGTCGCCTTGCCCCTTCTCCTCTCGCCTCTTCTCCTCAAGCGCGCAGCTCTCCCTGCTAGCGATCTCGCGCCACTGCCGCCCTTCGCCTCGCCCATGCCCGAGCCCCCACCGCACAGCAAGAGGCAGGGAGGGCTGACGTCGGAGCCGGTGGTTGAGGTCACCTGCAAGGCTTCAGCGCATGAAAACCTGCAACTGCTATCAAGCAAACCACGGGTTACTAAACTTCTGATTTGGTGATGTAGACATAGATCTAGCTGGTCCCAATTGCTGGAGTATTTTAGTTCTATTGATTTGTAGCATCTATATTATTAGATATACACTTACGGATGTGCTTCTTTAGTGTGCCTTCTCTCATCTCACAGTAAATTGTTTTGTAGTTCTAAATAATTGCTGCAGGAGGGAGCAGCAGGCATAGAAGAAATCCCAAGCCAATTTTGCTCAGCTGTAGCATCTTCCACTGACAATAAGTCTGCACAGCAGCATGGTGAGGTTTGTTCTTGCATTTAAAAACATAAGTCTTTCAGTTGCTCTCTACTCGTTGGTAAAAAAGCATAGTGAATTTCCTTTATAAATACCCAGCTTAAGAATACCTTAGTTAAATCAATCAATAGTGAGTTGTATTACTAGAGAGTAGAGACGTAAGAAAACGCCCTTAGGTGTGACTCTACGTGGTTACCTTCTTAGTCCTAGCTATTGACATCATACTGAGATCACACTTTGCCAAGCGGAATGTTTGTTTCTATGTACTTCTAGATGTTAAATTATCGTTCTTGATTTTCATGGGGATATTCCTTCATTATTTGGTTACCTGTCAATGCTCGGTCCTATTTCCCACCTTGTGCTTTGACTTCTTGCATTTTTTCCGTCTAAGTTATTAGGCTACTGCTGCCTGGTTTGCGCATGATGAACCACTAATTATGATGCACTGTTGGTCGGTCTGCCTTTTTTTTATACTTTTTTAGTGACAACATTCAGACTTAATGTTTATTACTTCATTTCAGAGTTTTAAATTAAGACATGCAGTCAATTTATATGGTCTTCTGAAGTTTCACCTTCCCTTTGTCATATTGGTTTGATCAAATCAATGGGAAGCCGGCATTACTTTGATGTACTGGCTTACAGTCTTATTAAGTACTCCCTCTTCAAACTAAACAAGACCTTTTAGATCACTACTTACCTTTTAAATCACTAAAAAAGTGATCTAAAAGGTCTTACATCTTAGCGCACATTTAACTACTTTATTTGCTATACTATTGTGGATGTACCGCAGAATAAAGCAGTCCTCCATCTTTCTTCTCTGCAGGTTGATGTTCTTGCTCAGGATAAGCCAACAATGGAGAAACTGACCAAGCTATCTTTCATGATCAGTTACACACGAAGCCTATATTTTTGCTGCTTCTACATGTTGCTATGATGGTTATTCAGCCCATTTTCTTGAACCTGCACTACAACGAGAGATCTGGGCTGCTTCTTTGTGGCTTCCAAACTTAAAATGTTTGTTTGGAAGTTAGCACTAGTAGAAAAAGGGGCTTTTGTCCCGGTTGGTAAGGCCCTTTAGTCCCGGTTTTCGAACCGGGACTAAAGGGTCGTTACTAATGCCTCTCCCCTTTAGTCCCGGTTCTTACACGAACCGGGACTAAAGGGCGCGGCCACGTGGAGCTCCACCTTTAGTCCTGGTTGGTGTAGGAAATTTTATGATTTTTTTATAAAAAAGTTTTTTGAAAAAAATTTGAATTTTTTTTATTTTCAAATTTCTGAATTATTTTAACCTCTAGTCTCTAATCACCACCCCTCATCATTTCAAATCATCTAACTTCCTGAACGGTCACCCATCCTCCCACTCCCCCAGCCTGAGCACGCTTAACTTCCAGGTTCTATTCTCCCTCGTTTCCAAGTCTGCACTTGTTGTTTTCCTGACAATAGTAAGATGTCAATCCTATTAACCTTCAGGAATTTTGCTTGAGCATGAAGTGACACATTTCACTGTTTGAGTTTGAAACTATTGTTTTAAAAAACAATAATTATTTAGTAACACTAATATTTCTTGAATAATTAGTTTGACCATTGTTTGACCACAGTTTGACCAGATTTGACCAAAATTCAAAATAACTGAAATAATTATTTAGTAACACTAATATTCTAGAATAATTAGTTTGACCATTGTTTGACCATAGTTTGACCACTGTTTGACCAGATTTGACCACATTTTTTCCAAAAAAAATTTGAAATTATATTTTTTTCTGTTACTAGTGGCGCACCTAGCAAATGGTGCGCCACTAGTAAGTTTGAAATTTTTTCGATTTTTTCCACTCTAGATCTTAAAAGCCCCGTAACTTTTTCTGTTAGGTTTTTGAGGATTTTGAAAATGTTTAACGGGGTTCCCCTAGTTAAATTCTTATGTAACTTTTCGAGTAGATGATTTTTCATATAAAAAACTTTTTAATCCGAGTTCGTATGCAAAAGTTATGCCCATTTTACAAATTCCAGAGAGATTTTGCAAATAAAGTCGAAATTCATATTTGTAATTTTTCCCAACAACTAGACCACATATCACATGGGAAACTTATTTTATTTTATTTTTTTGACATTTCCATCATTTTCTTTTGTTTTTTCTAAAACTGAAAAGGCGGTCCACGGGGGGAGTTTGAAAATGGGACCTTTAGTACCGGTTCGTGCCATGAACCGGTACTAATGCCTCAAAGCCCATTAATACCGGTTGGTGGCACCAACCGGGACTAAAGGCCGGTTGGTGCCACCAACCGGGACTAATGGGCATCGCACCCTTTAGTCCCGATTCGTGGCACGAACCGGGACTAAAGGGCCCAGGTGAACCGGGACTAATGCCTTAGCCGCACGAACCGGGATAAATGCTCACATTAGTCCCGGTTCGTGACTGAACCGGGACTAATGTGAAAACTGCCCTGTGACCAAAGCCCTGTTTTCTACTAGTGTAGTTTAGTTTTTTGTTGTGGATTCACGGCTTCTCACATGTACCGTCCTCTTAGACCTTTAGATTTTCAAAGAAACTAAATGAAGATATGGTTGTATGGTCTCAATAGTACAACTTAAAGCCTTCCATGCTTTATATTTTCTCTGAAATTTGCTCTCGAAGAATCATGTATCTATGTTAGATCCGGTGAGAAAAGGCGGCTTCCAAGTAGATGATGTGGGAGTGTTGGCCACATTTGGTTTTCAACTTGGGTGTTTAAATATTCTCACAATACTTGACTCCCTCTCGGCCTTTGCGCCATTGGCGCAACGAGTCATCTAGTGGAAGGTAAAGCGCAATCCATAGCGAAAGAACCTAGCACCCTAGCAAACTCTCAGTCCTTTTAGATATGGTTTTTGGTTGATTCATCCATTTGTATTTACATGGATGATGGATCCCAATGATCAAACTGGATAACTTTCATGTCTAACAAAGAAATAGTTATTTCCAAAATTGAAAAATAGTCGGACAGCTACCATTGTACAGTAAGTACAGACGACATGCACTTACAGTGATCAACTCAATCCCTTCCCCTTTTATTCTAAAATTGCTCCTACCGCAGAATTCACATTGGCACATCACCCTAACAAGAATAGTCATCAATCAAGGGACGAGGCGTTTTGGGATGAACAGTAAAATCAAAGAATAGTCATCAATTAAGGAACATGCATCAAAATTTGTCATATTTTCTTCAGAACAAAAATATCTAAAAAAAATCATAAGACCTTTTTTTTGCAATAATTTTTATGTTGTTTTATATATGATTTTCTATCCAAACAGGTGGCATTTTTATGCTCTACATCATGGTAATTTTCTATGTTAGTTTTGCTTTTAGTTTTCTATATACGTTGAAATTGTTTTGTTCTACATCATGGCAAATTTCTACTTTATGTCACAGCAATCTGTTATGCTCCACAACATGACAACTTTTGAGTACATTTTTTTATATGCAAAAGAACACGTTGTATGGTATAGCAAAGATATTATTTTTCATTTCATGAAAGAATTATAATATAGTCATATTTTTCTGAGAGAACACAAATTTATAATATATAGCATGACATTTTTTTTCTCGAATCAAGAAGTGTAATTTGCACCGGGCCCGTATTGCTTTGCTGCCAGGAGCGCGAGGCGCGCTCATTGAATGAGGCTCGAAATAGTTTTTTGGCAAGGGTACCCAACGGTGAAGAATCCATCGTTGGTTCTGGCATTCAGATATGTGCATGCCTTATTCGTATAAAGTGGGAAAGATACGTTTATGCAATGCATTTCTATATATGGCTAACACCTTCTCACAAATACCTGACTATGTTCCCGCTAGTTTTATACTCCCTCCATTCCACAGTGTAGTGTGCCCGTACTTTTCGAAATCTAAATTTGACCATAAATTTAACGATGAGACCGACTGCGACGGATTCAGTGGTATAATTTTTGCTCCCACCGAAACCGATCTCATTGGTTAAATTTATGGTCAACTTAGATCTCAGGAAGCGCGGTCGCACTACATTGTGAAATGGAGAGAATATCTAGTAATGCATGCACACTCACAGTCCTCTTCACCCATAGAGAAACTAGCATTTATTTTCCGGTGAGATATTAATTGATCAATATATTTTCAACAAAAACTGATTATTGAAACATTTTATATATTTGAATTCCTGACCATAAGATCTTTAAAACTAGACAAATCTTGACTATATTTCAAATTGAGTTTCAAAAACTGATTTGCACACATTTAAAAAACAATTTCACTAATTTAATAAACAGGATGTACTCATTCCAAACAAATTATTTCACTAATTTGAAAATACAGATTTCATACATTTAGAAAATGATTTTACTCATTTAAACAAGCTGCTTTCACTCATTTCAATACATATTTCACTTATTTCAAATCATTGATTTCACTCAGTTCAAAAAACTTATTTCACTAATTTCAGAAAACACATTACACTCATTTACAAAAGATAGATTTTACTCATTTCAGAAAACGTATTAGACTCACTTAATTGAAATACTATATTCCACTTGTTTAAAAAAAACTGATTTCACTTATTACAAAATATAGATTTTAAAACTATATTTCACTCGTTAAAAAAACTTTTTCACTCATTACAAAAGATATATTTCAAAACTATTTTCACTGTGCGCTTGCGAAACTGATATTTCATTCATATAAAAAAATGATCTCAGTCATTTCAATAAACATATTTCACTCATTTCTTATGAAACATATTTGTTTCACACATTTCTTATGAAATAGGTTTGTTCGAGATATTTCTTTTGAATATTTCTTTACTCGTCTTCACAAGTATAATTTTTCAGTTTCAATAAATTTATTTCACTCAAAAACAATTTTCACTCATTTGTTTTGTTTACGTAGTCCCCACACATTGCACTCATTTACAAAAGATAGATTTCACTCATTTCAGAAAACACAATACACTCGTTTACAAAAGATAAATTTCACTCAATTTTAAAACACATTACGCCCAATCTATTGAAATACTATATTTCACTCCTTTCAAAAAACTGATCTTCAAAATCGTTTGAAATTAGACATAACTGATTTGACGTGTTTCAAAGTTTTTACTCATTCATAAAATCCGCTCTTCTGAAAAAATTAGTTTCAGTAAAATAAATTTTCACTCCTTTTCAAAAATAAGTTTAGCTCATTTCATAAATTAATAATTTCACTAAAATCAAAAACAGATTTCCCACACTGAATTAATAAATTGAGTGAAATAAGTGAGTTAAAATGTTGAAATTTAAACATTGTTGAAATATATCCAGTAATGATCCTGTTGTATAGGTCTTGACCCCAGGATTCAAATATATAAAAAGACTCAAAAATGAAACGATAGATTAAAAGATATGCATGATTGAAATTGTCAAAGCGAAAACAAAATAAATGTGTGCTTGATACGTACTTGTGTGTCAGGAAGAGATGGTTATGCATGTGTCGTTTATCTGACACATATGGTAGGTCCTAGCGCGGGAAATATACGGCAGGCAAATCTAAAAAAATAAGTAGAATGCCCCTATATTATACGAATGCTTTATGCGGCGTCATATGGTCCTTGATATCGGAACCGGTAAAAAAGCTTTGCAGAATGAGTCTGCCCACCATTGTGATGAGGTAGGCCCTGAGCGAACAATCCTGGCTGGAACGTTCGCTCGACGAACTCCCGTGGGCGATCGTCACATCGCTAGTAGCGTCCAATTACAGAGATGCAACCATTATGTCTTGTTATCGGTGCTAGAAAACTACTCACGCTGTCCTACAGCATAAGACGTTTTTTGCAAACTACTAGTACAATATAATGAGACAGAGGGAATAATGTACTGCAAAAATTTAACATTTAAATTTGGATCACTGTAAACACGTTTCTTGATTGAGAGAACAAAATTGGGATCCACTATAAAACATTGCTCTTGATAAAGAAAAGGAAAATCAACATCCAGTTATCGCACTATCCTAATAAGAATAAAATAAAATCAACTCTCTAAACTATCTGTTCGCAGAAGTGTCGCTAATGGTCTCCCTGAGAAAGCACGGAGATGAACGCCCTCCGATCTTGGCTTTGCAGACAAGCACCTTGTCGTTGCATCCATGCCTGTGACACTGCCCGGCCCCCGGAGACCGCACCACCACGTCCACCACCGCCTCGCCCCTCTCCAGCTCGCCGGCCAGCCGATTCCGCAGGAGTCGGGGCAGCTGCACGTTCATGGTCCACGCCGTGGCCGCAGCCCCGCCCACCCCTAATGCCTGGGCGCAGAACGCCGGCACGGTGCCCTTGCCGAGCAGCGCGTTTGCGTACGAGACGGCCGCCGAGGAGTCCTCGCCGATGCACTGCTTGTGGACCTTGTAGAGGGTGTTGTTGATGTGCACGGTGATGTCGAACACCGGGCTGAGCGCCGGCCGGTCGATGCCGAGATCCAGGGCCGGGTCCAGGCCGTCGACGCTGGTGATGGTCACCGTGTACTCTGTGCTTCCTGACGTCGCGCATTGCCACACACAAAAAGATATGAAACCTATCGTGCAAGCGCCTATGAGCCATAGGAGGACTACCGCGTCGCGATCGTCTATGCCTCGGGCGCCCATGGTGTCGAAGAACGATGGCGACAACTTGATCGTTATACGGTGTTTGCTCACGCAGCCCCGGAGCTATATATGCTGGAGAGAGCGGTGCCTTTGTTGTGCTTCGTTTCCGGTCGTGCTCTGGCCGGATACTGGCTCCGTGTCGTGTCAGAATCTTATGGCGGGGCAATCGTCGGAATTGATCTTCACACCTCGACCTTCCAGTTCGCACACGCTCCTTTGTCAATCCTAATAATCAGAAACCCCCAAAATGGCTGCTCAAATGGCTCGATCAGCGAACACGGGCTTGGTTCTGGAATGCGGAGGATAAGTGCAATGGAGGGCAATTCAGAGTCAGATGGGATGTAGTATGCCGCCCAAAGCATCTAGGTGGGCTTGGCCTGCAGGACATGGAAAATTTTGCACGGGCTCTCAGGTTGAGATGGATTTGGATCAGATGGACCACATCAAAAATTCCAATCATTGGCGCATATGGCCCTTGCGATGATGAGGACTTCGCGGTCTTTGCAAGCGCCACGCGAGTGACCATCGGTGATGGCAAGACCGCGCTGTTTTGGAAAGACGCGTGGCTGGACGGCATGGCCACGGGATGTTGCGCCAGCGTTGTTTGCTGCCTCTTCACGGAAAGGAAGAACTGTTTGCGATGCTCTTTTACGGGGTAATTGGCTGCATGATCTCGAGCGACAATGGCGAGATGATATGACTGAAGAATTCATTCAGCTATCTGCATTATTGGAGCAAATCGTGCTAAACCCCTCTGTTAGTGACTCCATCACTTGGAAGCTGACCAACGATGGCTTATACACATCCAGCTCAGCCTACCACTTCCAGTTCGAGGGGATGGTCAAATCCGATATTTACAGCACAGTATGGCGAAGTTGGGCTCCTGCCAAATGCAAGCTTTTCCTTTGGATGGCCATGCAACACAAAATCCTCACTGCGGATGTGCTTCTAAGGAGAGGATGGGAGAATAATTATTTATGTCCATTATGCATGCGTTGTCTAGAAACAGCCGTGCACCTTCTTTCTGAATGTTCTTGGTCTCGAAAGGTGTGGGAAGCCATTGCCACGATGGCAGGACAGCGATCATTGCTGCCCTCGACATGGAACATGGAGACTACTTTCGTCGAATGGCTACAGGGACTTAATAACCAATGCACTGATGCAACTCAAGCAAAAGGTGTGCAGGCGCTAGCAACAATAATCTGTTGGGAAATTTGGCTAGAACGCAACAGAAGAATCTTCAACAACAAAAAAACTACCGGTGCCGAGGATCATAAACTGAATCCGAGATGAAGCTGCAATATCGAAACTAGCAAGTTGCCCAATCCCGTTTGACCCAGGCTGAAATATTAGATTTTTTTATAAAAGTATTATCATTATTGTAACAAATCCTGAAAATATATGGACTAATTTGGAAATTTCCAAGATATTAGCTCGTCGGCCTTGCTCTGGCCGAAGAGGCACTTTTTGGGCGCGCTTAGACCGAAGTTCGGTCTTCGGTCACATCTGGACCGAGGAGTGGCCGTTCTGGGCCGAAGAGATCAACTTCGGCAGTGGGCCGACCGATGGGCACTCTTCGGCCTCGTCCTGACCGAAGAGTTGTCTTCAGCCTACGCCAAGCCGAAGAGGGCACCTGCATCAGCAAAAGCAACTGTGAGCACCGTTGAGCACCGCTCGGGCAGCCCGGCCTTGGTGGTCCAACGGCGAAGTCCCGGGTATAGGGCTTACCCACAGCCCTTCTCTCGTCGGACCAAGGTCTCAAGGTTTAGTATGGCGGCGGCTGCGAAGCTGTCGTGGGTACCTTGCAAGATTGAACTCGTACAGATGATGTAGGCTCTTGGTGAGGAGCGGCTTGATGTTGAGTTTCTTGAGAAACAAGTATGCTGTTTGAGGTTCAGATCGGTGCAGCTCGTATCCTATTGCGAAGTCCAACGAGGAAGTGGCCTCCTGATCTTTGTGCAGCGAACAATGGCTCAGAGAAAAACAATGGCAAGATGCCCCCTGGTTCTGTCCTGCTAGCCTTGGTCCTTCCTAGCAGTTTCACTCGGAAGGAGGAGGAAGACCTTGAGCTGCCTTCGGGTGTTGATATGCAAGACCAGACTAGAAAAAGGACTGAACGAACAAATACTGTCGCGACCACCAACAACACTGCATCTAACAATGCAGATCCGATGGGCAACCAGCTAGCAATTTACTAGCAGATGGATGTCGGCTTGGGCTCTAGCACATCCTCTTGCAGTAGCACTTGCTCTGGCGCGTGGCACTCCCCTCTTCGGCTTGGTGTAGGCTGAAGACAGCTCTTCGGTCAGGGCGAGGCCGAAGAATGCCCATCGGCCCAGAACGGACACACCTTGGCTGAAGCGTGACCGAAGACCGAACTTCGGTCTAAGAGCAGCCGAAAAGTGCCTCTTCGGCCTGAGCGAGGCCGATGGGCTAATATTTTTGAAATTTCCAAATTAGGCCATATATTTTCGAAATTTGTTAAAATAATGATAATACTTTTAAAAAAATCGAAATATTATATGGTAATCCTATTATAGTTGCCTGGCAAAGCCGGTAACAATTGTCTCCAGTTTTTTTATTCTGGAACCTCAGGTCACTAACCTAACGTTGTACTTGGCCATCGGCCTTTCTTCTCCTTAATGAAATCACAGCAGCTCTCGTGTTGTCTTTCAAAAAAAAAAAAAATCAGCACGGGGCAGCCGGAACAGAACTTTCTGATCTTCGGATCACACGCTCATAATATAATGTAGTAACTCGCTAACTCTACAAGTAAAAAAAATCAAGCATGTACTACAAGATAGGTAGACAGATGCACATGTGAATTTTGGTTGGAAAATACTATGATGATCTCTATAAACTGAGAAAGACAACAAATTAGCTAATAATAATGCGATGTAAAAATAACAATACATAGAGACTACAAATCATAATATTATCTTACCAAAATTCACATGTATGTGCCTTTATGTGACACTGCATATAAAAACTTTTCTTTAGTATTGTTATTATTATAAGTTTAATTAAAAAATATGATTTTTCGTCAAAGTTACAAATATCATGATCATATGATACTAGGTTCTCCCGCTCCTCCCGTTCCCGCTCCCGTGCGGCGCCGCCGCGCCGCGCCGGAGCGCCCCCGCCCCCTTCCTCTGGTAACCAACGCCGTCTCCCCTACCGCCGCCGCCGCCGCCGGGGGCTCGCATGCAAAGCTTGTGCACCGCAGTGGTGGCGGCGGCGCTCCTCCTCGGCTAGATCTGGTCAGGGGGCGCGGCGGTCCACGCCGGACGGACATACGGCAGTGGCGCGGGACGGCGGTAGCCAGTTTCGGCATGCAGGCGGCGACAGACGACGACGGGTCCAGCAGCGGAAGCTTGGGCATCCGATTTGATCTCAGATGGATTTCGGCAGGCCGCACAAGCTGTTGTCATGTACCATCCCTGTTCTGTCAACGGCATGCTGGCACTGGGCTCGACCTGCAACACGAGGACGTCGGGGGTTCCGGCCCTGGGCGTGGCAGTGGTGGCTGTTAGAATAATTCCGAGGCCACCGTCGATCTACCGAGGATCAAGCAATCACACAAGCACTACACCGAGATTTGTTAACGAGGTTCACCATCATGGCTACATCCCCGGGGCATTGACTACGGGCGCTCCTCCCCATGACACCGCTACAATACCGCACCCAGGCCGCCCAGGCACCGACACACGCAGCCGGCTCCCCGCGTGCCTGTGCTATTATGTTGGCATAGGTTACATCGTGTGTCTACCCCCGATATATATGAGAGGCCTAGGATACAGGTGTCCTATTAGGACACAACTCCTAAAGGAAATATGCCCTAGAGGCAATAATAAAGTTATTATTTATTTCCTTATTTCATGATAAATGTTTATTATTCATGCTAGAATTGTATTAACCGGAAACATAATACATGTGTGAATACATAGACAAAACAGAGTGTCACTAGTATGCCTCTACTTGACTAGCTCGTTGATCAAAGATTGTTATGTTTCCTAGCCATAGACATGAGTTGTGATTTGATTAACGGGATCAGATCATTAGGAGAATGATGTGATTGACTTGACCCGTTCCGTTAGCTTAGCACTTGATCGTTTAGTATGTTGCTATTGCTTTCTTCATGACTTATACATGTTCCTATGACTATGAGATTATGCAACTCACGTTTACCGGAGGAACACTTTGTGTGCTACCAAATGTCACAACGTAACTAGGTGATTATAAAGGTGCTCTACAGGTGTCTCCGAAGGTACTTGTTGAGTTGGCGTATTTCGAGATTAGTATTTGTCACTCTAATCGTCGGAGAGATATCTCTGGGCCCACTCGGTAATACATATCACTATAAGCCTTGCAAGCATTGTAACTAATGAGTTAGTTGCGGGATGATGTATTATGGAACGAGTAAAGAGACTTGCCGGTAATGAGATTGAACAAGGTATTGAGATACCGACGATCGAATCTCGGGCAAGTAACATACCGATGACAAAGGGAACAACGTATGTTGTTATGCGGTTTGACTGATAAAGATCTTTGTAGAATATGTAGGAGCCAATATGAGCATACAGGTTCCGCTATTGGTTATTGACCGGAGACGTGTCTCGGTCATGTCTACATAGTTCTCGAACCCGTAGGGTCCGCACGCTTAACGTTCGGTGACGATTTGTATTATGAGTTTATGTGTTTTGATGTACCGAAGGTAGTTCGGAGTCCCGGATGAGATCGGGGACATGACGAGGAATCTCGAAATGGTCAAGACGTAAAGATCGATATATTGGACGACTATATTCGGACATCGGAAAAGTTCCGAGTGATTCGGGTATTTTTCGGAGTACCGGAGAGTTACGGGAATTCGCCGGGGAGTATATGGGCCTTATTGGGCTTTAGGGGAAAGAGAGAGGGGAGGCTGCGCGCCCCCCAAGGCTTAATCCGAATTGGACTAGGGGGAGGGGCGGCGCCCCCTGTCGGTGTCAAAACCGGCGGATCTCGGGTAAGGGGTCCCGAACTGTGCGTCTAAGGCGGATGGTAACAGGAGGCGGGGGACACAATGTTTACCCAGGTTCGGGCCCTCTCAATGGAGGTAATACCCTACTGCTTGATTGATCTTGATGATATGAGTATTACAAGAGTTGATCTACCACGAGATCGAAGAGGCTAAACCCTAGAAGCTAGCATATGATTATGATTGTTGTTGTCCTACGAACTAAACCCTCCGGTTTATATCGACACCGGAGGGGGCTAGGGTTACATAGAGTCGGTTACAAGGGAGGAGATCTACATATCCGAATTGCCAAGCTTGCCTTCCACGCAAAGGAGAGTCCCATCCGGACACGGAACGAAGTCTTCAATCTTGTATCTTCATAGTCCAACAGTCCGGCCAAAGTATATAGTCCGGCAGTCCGAGGACCCCCTAATCCAGGACTCCCTCAGTAGCCCCTGAACCAGGCTTCAATGACGATAGCAAGGCGGGTTCTTCTCCAAATCCTGAGTACCTGTCGAGTAGTGTCCGGCTTCCCATGAATGTTGCACTCCTCGGCTTCTGCGCCTAATAATGGCTATCTTCCACGTGTCGAGTGAAAGCGAGAAGTCGGGGCATTTTTACACTTTCCACCCTAACCATGTGAGTAAATCGTCTATTTAAAGAGCCGGGGATCCTCAGATCCAGATCACACCATCCTCCCACAGCGAGTATCCATTGGAGCGTGCTCGGAAAAGCCCATCCCATCATGGCCGGCCATCGCAACTCCTCCTCTCGCTCCCATAGCACTAAGCCAGGCAATTGGGAGAAGTGTTCCGTCCCCCACAGCCAATTAGTAGAGTTATAGACCCAGGGGTTTCTCCCTCCTGCGTATATGGTCCCCGTCCGAGCCGGACTAGCCACTTACAACGGCGGGGAGCAAGCGAAGAGCTTTCCCAACCCATCCATGGGGGAGTGGGTATGCCTTGTCCCTTACTTATTAAGGGGACTTGGATTTCCAATCCATCCGTTCCTCCGCGGGCTCCTGGAGTTCTACGGCCTCCAGCTGCATAATTTTACTCCCGCCTCCATATTACACATCGCTGGCTACGTCGCCCTTTGCGAGCTGTTTCTGGGCTGCGAACCTCATTTCGAGCTATGGCAGAGGCTATTCTGCCTCGTGCCCCGTACACAGGAGGGGTCAATATATCAAGTGGGCGGAGCCGAAATATGGCGCATCGCCGGGACCGGATACCTGTCCGGTACTCCGAAGAAGACATCCGAAGACTGGCCTCGGAGTGGTTTTATATGGAGGACGTCCCCTTCCGGACCCTATCCGGATGGGCCTTCCTGAGTTCAATAACGCCCCTTTGAAGAAACGCCGCAGCTGGCACCCTCGGAGCCCCCAGGAGGAAGATAACAGAGAGGTCCTTTACCTGATGGGCCGGATAAAAACGTTGGCCAAATCAGGACTGACAATAATCGAGGTTATGTCAATATGTATAATGCGGGGGGTGCAGCCACTTCAATATCGGGGACAACCCATGTGGCACTTCAATGGAGAAGACGATGCCACCCGCTGCGGCCGTAAAGGTCCGGACTCTGCCGCTGCTCTAGCAAAAATAATGTCCGATTTATATAAAGGAGAGGAAGAGGAGTTCATCCGCATTAAGCCACGGGATGGATTCTCCATGTACAACCCCCCAAACTGGGTGAGCTGCTACTTTTTACTCCAGACCTTCCCGCATTCTTCGTCATAAATATTTACCTTGCTATTTCATAGCAGGAACTGCGAAAAGCTGTGAGGGAGGCCCACAGCCCGTCTCCACAGCCAGAGGACCCTCACCGGGCCCTCGACCCCGGACTCGAAGAAGATCCAGACATATTTGTGGAGCTCATCGACAGGACGTTCTATCAGTTAAGCTACGACGGTGCCTTGGTGGCCATCATAGCCAATTATCCTGGACTGCTCCCTACATCGCATGTAAGTAAAACCGGAGTCCCAACTTCCGAGAAGGATCCCTTTTTTGCACTTCACCCACCGAACACATATGGTGTCTTACAGGGAAGGCCCTCGGGACGCCATGCCATACCCGCAGTGACTCACCAACAAGGGGCACCGAAACCGGGTAGACTTAAAAGGAAGGCGGTCAGGACTGAGATGTCGTCGTAGAGGTATGAAAAAGAACCCTGCTCCGTGGTTGTCATTTTTAAAAATATAATAACGTCCATGGTTCCTGGCAGGAAAAACACTCGCCGGACCGTATCCGGAGAGCCTGCCGGCCACGCCTCCACCAGCCGGGCTCCAGAGCCGGACTCAGAGGCAGATGCTAACGTGGGGACAACGCCGAATGTTCCTCCTACAGAGGATGCGGATAGGCTGTCCGCTACAAATTCCGAAGTGGAGAGTGCCATGAATCACAGGCGTCGTCGGGCCGTACTCCGCGACCCTGGTTTCTCTGAAGAGGCGTTCGATGCCTTCAACTCAGGGGACGCATACATCCGAGCTGCTCAAAATGGTCTTCCCAGAGCCACGGACCAGTATGTAAAGGATATATGGGTAAGAAAATCTGATAATTATGTATATTAGTAGCCCCTGAGACTTGAAACAGTTGGCACAACTGATTTAAGGATCATTATTTGCGTAGGTTCTTACGGAGAAGAATACCCAGTTGTCTCAAGAGCTGGAGGAGTGCAAAGCCCAGCTACGGGCCGCAGTTGCCGCAATGAAGGAGTCCAAGAAGGCCCCATCTGGTAACACTTGTTTTTATCGAAAAGAATGACATATACCAGTTAGTATTCGGCATGCATGCAAATCTAACAATAGATTCTGCAGATGACCCCGGAGTGAATCCGGAGGTCGTGCGAGGGGATGAGCAACATGCTTGACGACAGCTAGAGGCTGGCGAGCGCGTGCTTACGCAGGTTAGGCGGGAGAAAAACGATCTCCAAGATGCCAATACCCGGCTGGGCATTGAACTGAAAGATGTTCAGGCCCAGTTTGCTGACTCCATAAAGGAGAATAAGAGGCTTCGACGTGGCATTTTTAGTAAGTGCTTGAACGAACTTTTATAGAGTTTGGCTAAGAAACCAGCTAACAGAGTTATACCTGTAGGTATGCTGACGGGTCGTCCCGCAGAGGAGATGCCTGGGTCTGCGGGTGATCTTCTGCCAGAGCTCTCACAACGGCACGACCAAGTTCGGCAGGTGATGCAGGGCATTGCCTAATCCTTGTGGCCATCCGCCTCCCTGCCAGGAGGCATGGGGGAGCTCATAGAGATGCTCAAGGGAGCGCGGCGGCGCTTCCGATTATGGAAGATATCTGCCTGCCGACAAGGTGCAAGGGAAGCCTGGGCCATGGTGAAGACTCGATATACCAAGGCTGACCCGAACCACATGGCCGAGGTCGGACCTGTGGGGTCTGATGGGAAAGAGATCCCCGTCAGTTTAGTGTATGACCAGGTGAGATTAGCCGCAAAGTATTCCCAACAGGATTGTAGGCTAGACAGCCTGTTGGATGGTATAGAAGAAGAATTTAGTTAGTCTAAGTGACTGTGTACTTCAAGTGACATATATTGTCCCTAGCCGGATTGTAAATCATTTGTCATGGCGGACCTTTTCGCTTCGACCTCCGGACCCGACAGTCCGGAGTGTATCCGAATACCCGCTCAGTTATGTAAAAACCGGGGTACGCGTGGAAACCAGGCGTAGGGGTCATAAGTGCTTGAACAGACTAAGTACCCAACTAGCTATGTTATATTACATGGATAGTAAGAAACATCTTCCAGGGAGAATAGTTCCGTTAAGGGTTCCTTTCCCTGGGTACGCATGCATTAATGTGCATGTCCGAACTGCGAAAAGAGACGTAGGATATAAGCATCTGGGGGCATGTATTACAATAAGTAAAAGTCATCTTTTGTTCACCGATCGAATATTCCCTTAAGAACACTAGCTTTCGGCTTCACCCAGTCTGAGGTACACATCCGACTGACCCGGCAGTAACAATCGTAGAGGTGCTCCCCTTATGCCCTAGCCGAATTAACGGGAACGTAGGGCATAAACACAAGAGCCAGGCAACCCAGCTTGGCGAAAACTTAAGTCATATCAATGCATATAATGGCGAAGAAAAGGTACATGTGGAAAAGTAACACATGTGTAGGGGGCATAGAGCCCGGAACATAGTTATATTAAGCTTCTGTATAAGAAGCCCCCAGGTATAATGAGCACGCCTGGCGCGTCAAGATTGTGTAGTCAAGACACATTTTAACCTTTTAAGGCCGTGAAGAAAAAGGGAAGAAAGAAAGAAAGAAAGACAGATAGCGGATATATATATATATATATATATATATATATATATATATATATATTTGACGAAGGTAAGGAGACGAACACAGAGTCCGGCACTAGGCGTAGAACCTTCGGAGTCTGGCCGCGTTTCATGGGTTTGGCTCGAGTCGATTGTCCGATGCATCCCGCAGACGGTACGCTCCACCGGTGAGAACTTTGTCAATAACGAAGGGACCTTCCCATTTGGGCTTGAGCTTGTCCTTTTTTTCTCTGGTAGGCGTAGAACGAGTTCGCCAACGTTATAAGTTTTGGCCCGTACTTCTCTGCTTTGATACCGTCGAGCCTGTTGCTGATAGAATGCGGAGCGGGCTTTTGCCACGTCACGCTCCTCCAGGGCGTCCAAACTGTCCTGCCGATCAAGCTCGGCTTCTTTCTCTTCGTACATGCGCACTCGAGGTGAGTCATGAATAATGTCGCAGGGCAGTACCGCCTCTGCGCCGTACACCATAAAAAACGGTGTGTATTCGGTAGTGCGATTCGGCGTGGTCCGCAACCCCCATAGTACGGAGTCGAGCTCCTCGACCCAGTGCGTATCTGATTCCTTCAGGGATCGCACTAATCTGGGTTTAATGCCGCTCATAATAAGACCATTTGCTCACTCGACTTGACCGTTTGTTTGGGGGTGATAGACGGAGGCATAATCGAGCTTAATGCCCATGTTGCCGCACCAAGTTTTTACCTTGTCAGCTGTAAAGTTCGAGCCATTATCGGTGATGATGCTGTGGGGGACTCCGTAATGGTGTACAACCCCGGATATGAAGTCTATCACTGGTCCAGACTCGGCCGTTTTAACTGGTTTGGCTTCTATCCATTTGGTGAATTTATCCACCATGACCAATAGGTACTTTTTCTTATGGCTTCCTCCTTTAAGGGGTCCGACCATATCAAGCCCCCAGACCGCAAAGGGCCAAGTAATGGGGATTGTTTGGAGAGCGGTAGGTGGCATATGGCTTTGGTTTGCAAAAAGCTGGCAACCGACGCAATGCTGGACAAGGTCCTGTGCGTCTGCTCGGGCCGTTGGCCAGTAAAAACCTGTACGGAAGGCCTTGCTTACAAGGGCCCGAGCTGCGGCGTGGTGGCCGCCGACTCCGGCATGAATTTCTGCCAAAAGTTGCCGTCCTTCCTCTTCGGAGATGCACCTTTGAAGTACTCCGGTAGCGCTTTTCTTATAAAGCTCTCCCTCGTGGACCTTGTAGGCTTTAGACCGACGCACAATGCAACGTGCCTCGTTTGGGTCCTCAGGGAGTTCTTGCCTAGTTAGGTAAGACAAGAAGGGTTCTGTCCATGGGGCGATGACAACCATAATCACGTGCTCCGAAGGTGTTATTTCGGTGGCAGAGCCTCCGATTACGTCAGAGTGTTCGGGATCTGGCGTTGTGGCCGGATCCGGACTGTTGATGCCGGTCTCCCCTTCCCACACCACGGATGGCTTAAACAGCCTTTCCAAGAAGATATTAGGTGGGACAGGGTCGCGCTTAGCGCCGATGCGGGCGAGGATATCCACCGCTTGATTGTTTTCTCGGACCACATGGTGGAATTCGAGCCCCTCGAACCGAGCTGACATTTTGAGGACGGCATTGCGGTAAGCCGCCATTTTTTGGTCCTTGGCGTCAAAGTCTCTATTTATTTGAGATATTGCGAGGTTCGAATCCCCACGCACCTCTAGGCGTTGAATGCCCATGGAGACTGCCATCAGGAGGCCATGCAACAGGGCCTCATATTCTACTGCATTGTTGGACTCTGTGTATAATATTTGGAGTACGTATTGGACTGTGTCTCTGGTGGGGGATGTCAGGACGACGCCTGCCCCCAGACCAGCCAACATCTTAGAGCCGTCAAAGTGCATGATCCAATTGGAGTATGCGCCGTACTCTTTAGGGAGTTCGGCTTCTGTCCATTCGGCGACGAAATCAGCCAGTACTTGTGACTTAATGGCTCGCCGTGGTTTGTATGTTATGTCGAACGGGAGGAGCTCAATAGCCCATTTAGCAATCCAGCTCGTGGCATCGCGGTTATTTATTATGTCGTTGAGTGGTACTTCAGAGGCCACCGTAATTGAACATTCTTGAAAGTAGTGTCGTAGTTTGCGGGATGCCATGAAGACCGCGTATGCTATCTTTTGATAATGTGGGTACCATGATTTGCAAGGAGTGAGGACAGTGGATACGTAGTATACCGGCTTTTGAAGCGGGAACTTATGTCCGTCAGTCTCTCGTTCGACGACGAGCACTGCGCTTACAACTTGGTGTGTTGCCGCTATATATAACAGCATTGGTTCGCCGATATTTGGCGCGGCCAAGATTGGGTTGCTGGCCAAGACGGCTTTTATTTCTTCCAATCCGGCCGTGGCCGCATCCGTCCACTCGAAGTGTTCGGTGCGTCAAAGAAGGCGATAAAGAGGTAGTGCCTTTTCTCCCAATCGGGAGATAAAGCAGCTTAAGGCAGCCACGCATCCAGTTAATTTCTGGATTTGCTTGAGGTCTTTTGGGATAGCCAACTGTGACAGAGCTCGGATTTTGGCCGGATTTGCTTCAATTCCTCTACTGGAAACGATGAAGCCCAAGAGCTTACCGGCGGGCACGCCGAAAACGCATTTTTCCGGGTTGAGCTTGATGTCATATGTTCGGAGATTGTCGAACGTGAGCCTCAAGTCGTCTATTAAGGATTCGACGTGTCTGGTTTTAATGACCACATCGTCTACGTATGCCTCCACTGTTTTGCCGATTTGTGTTTCCAGGCATGTCTGAATCATGCGTTGATAGGTTGCACCGGCGTTTTTGAGCTCGAAAGGCATGGTGTTAAAACAGAAGGGGCCGTATAGATGATGAATGCCGTTGCGGCTTGATCGAACTCCTCCATCTTAATTTGATGGTATCCGGAGTATGCGTCGAGGAAACACAATAAGTCGTGTCCTGCGGTAGCGTTGATAATTTGATCGATGCGGGGGAGGGGGAAGGGATCCTTGGGGCAAGCCTTGTTAAGGTCCTTGAAATCGACACATAGGCGCCAGGATTTGTGGTACCATCACCAGGTTTGCTAGTCAGTCCGGATGTTTTATTTCTCTAATGAATCCGGCCTCGAGTAACTTGGCCAGCTCTTCTCCCATGGCTTGTCGCTTAGGCTCAGAGAAACGCCGAAGAGTCTGCTTGACCGGCTTGAACCCCTTTAGAATGTTAAGGCTATGCTCGGCCAGCCTGCGTGGGATTCCTGGCATGTCCGAAGGATGCCAGGCGAAGATGTCCCAATTCTCGCGCAAGAACTCCCGCAGTGAGGCATCTGTTGTGGGGTTCAGCTGTGCCCCGATGGATGCTGTTTTTGTAGGGTCCGTTGGGTGGACCTGGAATTTGACTATTTCGTCCGCTGGTTTAAAAGAGGTGGACTTGGGTCTTTTGTCGAGTATCACGTCGTCCCTGTCCACCGTGGAGCGCAGCGCAGTTAGTTCTTCGGCCGCAAGGGCTTCGGATAACGCCTCGAGGGCCAGTGCGGCCGTTTTATTTTCGGCGTGGAGTGCTATGTCCGGATCACTAGCTAGAGTGATTATTCCATTGGGCCCGGGCATTTTGAGCTTCATGTACCCATAATGGGGTATAGCTTGGAAGATCGTGAATGCCTCCCGCCCTAAAAGGGCGTGGTATCCGCTACTGAACGGGGCCACTTGGAATGTGATTTCTTCGGACCTATAATTCTCCGGCGTGCCGAATACCACATCTAGTGTGATTTTTCCCGCACATCGTGCCTCCCGACTAGGGATGATTCCTCCGAAGGTCGTGCTGCTTTGCTCAATGCGGCTCTTGTCTATTTCCATTTTGTTAAGAGTCTCCTCGTAGATGAGGTTTAATCCGCTGCCACCGTCCATGAGCACTTTAGTAAGACGGAAGTCGTCCACAATTGGACTAAGGACCAAAGCGGCTGGTGCTCGGGCTGTGCGGAATTGAGGTTCGTCACTGGCATTGAAGGTTATGGCCGTGTCGTTCCATGGATTTATTGTTGCAACGTGGCAGACTTCGGCAAGGCTGCGGAGTGCTCGCTTGCGCCTATTATTCGAGGCGAAGGTCTCGAAGACTGTCAATACTGTATTGTTATTTTCCACGGGATGGTGCTCTGTGGTATTGTTGATGAGGAGATCCTCGCCGATCTTGGCCACCTGCCGGAGTATCCAACATGCTCTAAGGCTGTGTGTTGGCATGGTATCCGGTGTACTATGAATTTTGCATGGCCCATTGAGCCATCCCTCCAATACAGTTCCACGCCATGTAGTGGGCTTTGGTTTCTTTGTGATTGGATCGAGTGACTTACGAGAGTACACCCTTTTAGTTCGGACGGGGGGTTTAGTGAGAGCCGGACGATCCCAGAATTTTGTTTGGGTTTTCCAGGCGCTTTCCATCGCACAGTACTTCTGTACTATGGCCGCCAAGTCAACGAAGTGTGCTATGTCACGACGACTTATGGCGTTGAGGATTCCCTTGTCCGTGCAATTTTTGCAAAAGAATGAAATTGCGTCTTCCTCGCGACAGTCCTTGACCTTGCTCATTACAAGGAGGAATCTGGCCCAATAGTGATGTACTGTCTCTTGGGACTCTTGTCTAATGTGGGAAAGATCACTTATGTCTGGGTGGGTGGGAAGATTTAGGTCCAAACCCTGACCCGATCTGTGACCCAAGGGCGGAGGAGTTTCCGAGCTTGGCAGTTCGGGCTCCAGGATGTTGCCCAATAGTTCTGGCCCGCTGTCTGATTCTAGGTTCGAAGCTTGGGCCATGTCCTCCCGTAGACGGGTATCCGGCTCGGAGAGCTCGGGAATCCGGACATAGTTTGTCCTCAAAATAGAGGAAGAATTGCTACATTGCTCCTCCACCACCGCTATTTGATGGGTGACCGGCGGAGAGTTAATCTCCCTTTGGTCGGGTTTAAGCCCGATCCGATCATAGTCCGTAGCGACTCCTAGAGCGGCGATGCGATCCAAGAGCTCGTTCAAGGAAGAGAGCTCCGTTGGATCCATCTGCTCGGCGAATCCCGAGCCAACGTGGAGGTTGTTTTGCATGACCCGAGAAGTCATCGTCGGCGCGGCGTACGAACGGGCGGTCATGACGAAGCCGCCTAGTCGGAGAGTTTGGCCTACAGCCAGGGCTCCCCCAGAGGTAATGTTGTCCTTGAAAACAAGACGAGCCATCAAGCCTTATCGTGATGGCACAGTGGAACTCTCAATGAAAGCACCAATGTCGGTGTCAAAACCGGCGGATCTCGGGTAGGGGGTCCCGAATTGTGCATCTAAGGAAGATGGTAACAGGAGGCGGGGGACACAATGTTTACCCAGGTTCGGGCCCTCTCGATGGAGGTAATACCCTACTTCCTGCTTGATTGATCTTGATGATATGATTATTACAAGAGTTGATCTACCACGAGATCGAAGAGGCTAAACCCTAGAAGCTAGCCTATGATTATGATTGTTGTTGTCCTACGGACTAAACCCTCTGGTTTATATAGACACCGGAGGGGGTAGGGTTACACAGAGTCGGTTACAAGGGAGGAGATCTACATATCCGAATTCCCAAGCTTACCTTCCACGCAAAGGAGAGTCCCATCCGGACACGAAACGAAGTCTTCAATCTTGTATCTTCATAGTCCAACAGTCCGGCCAAAGTATATAGTCCGGCAGTGCGAGGACCCCCTAATCCAGGACTCCCTCACCCCCTCCTTCCTTCTCTTCTCTTTTCCCTTTCCTTCTCTCCTACTCCTACTACTTGGAAGGGCTCCTAGTTCTACTAGGAAAGGGGGAATCCTACTCCCGGTGGGAGTAGGACTCCCCTAGGGCGCGCCATAGAGAGGGCCGGCCCTCCCCTCCTCCACTCCTTTATATACGGGGAGGGGGGCACCCCTTGGAGACACACAAGTTGATCTGTTGATCTCTCCCAGCCGTGTGCGGTGCCCCCCTCCACCATATTCCACCTCGGTCATATCGTAGCGGTGCTTAGGCGAAGCCCTGCGTCGGTAGCAACATCATCACCGTCATCACGCCGTCGTGCTGACGGAACTCTCTCGTGAAGCTCTGCTTGATCGGAGTCCACGGGACGTCATCAAGCTGAACGTGTGCTGAACTCGGAGGTGTCGTACGTTCAGTACTTGGATCGGTCAGATCGTGAAGACGTACGACTACATCAACCGCGTTGTGCTAACGCTTCCGCTTTCGGTCTACGAGGGTACGTGGACAACACTCTCCCCTCTCGTTGCTATGCATCACCATGATCTTGCGTGTGCGTAGGAATTTTTTTGAAATTACTACGTTCCCCAATAGTGGCATCCGAGCCAGGTTTTATGCATAGATGTTATATGCACGAGTAGAACACAAGTGAGTTGTGGGCGATACAAGTCATACTGCTTACCAGCATGTCATACTTTGGTTCGGCGGTATTGTTGGATGAAGCGGCCCGGACTAACATTACGCGTACGCTTACGCGAGACTGGTTCTACCGACGTGCTTTGCACACAGGTGGCTGGCGGGTGTCAGTTTCTCCAACTTTAGTTGAACCGAGTGTGGCTACGCCGGTCCTTGTGAAGGTTAAAACAGCACTAACTTGATGAAATATCGTTGTGGTTTTGATGCGTAGGTAAGAACGGTTCTTGCTCAGCCCGTAGTAGCCACGTAAAACTTGCAACAACAAAGTAGAGGACGTCTAACTTGTTTTTGCAAGGCATGTTGTGATGTGATATGGTCAAGACGTGATGAGATATAAATTGTTGTATGAGATGACCATGTTTTGTTAAAGTTATCGGCAACTGGCAAGAGCCTTATGGTTGTCTCTTTATTGCATAAGATGCAAGTGCCATGTAATTGCTTTACTTTATCGCTATGCGATAGCAATAGTTGCAAAAGCAATAGCTGGGGAGACGACCATGTGATGACACGTTGATAAAGATCAAGATGATGGAGATCATGGTGTCATGTCCGTAACAATGGAGATCATAACAGCACTTTGGAGATGGAGATCAAAAGCACAAGATGATGATGGCCATATCATGTCACATATTTTGATTGCATGTGATGTTTATCTTTTATACATCTTATTTTGCTTAGTTCGACGGTAGCTTTATAAGATGATCTCTCACTAAATTTCAAGGTACAAGTGTTCTCCCTGAGTATGCACCGTTGCCAAAGTTCGTCGTGCCGAGACACCACGTGATGATCGGGTGTGATAAGCTCTACGTTCATCTACAACGGGTGCAAGCCAGTTTTGCACACGCAGAATACTCGGGTTAAACTTGACGAGCCTAGCATATGCAGATATGGCCTCGGAACACTGAGACCGAAAGGTCAAGCGTGAATCATATAGTAGATATGATCAACATAGTGATGTTCACCATTGAAAACTACTCCATCTCACGTGATGATCGGACATGGTTTAGTTGATTTGGATCACGTGATCACTTAGACGATTAGAGGGATGTCTATCTAACTGGGAGTTCTTAAGTAATATGATTAATTGAACTTTAATTTATCATGAACTTAGTCCTGGTAGTATTAGCATATCTATGTTGTAGATCAATAGCTCGCGTTTAGCTCCCCTGTTTTATTTTGATATGTTCCTAGAGAAAACTAAGTTGAAAGATGATAGTAGCAATGATGCGGACTGGGTCCGTGATCTGAGGTTTATCCTCATTGCTGAACAGAAGAATTATGTCCTTAATGCACCGCTAGGTGACAGACCTATTGCAGGAGCAGATGCAGACGTTATGAACGTTTGGCTAGCTCAATATGATGACTACTTGATAGTTTAGTGCACCATGCTTAACGGCTTAGAATCGGGACTTCAAAAACGTTTTAAACATCATGGAGCATATAAGATGTTCCAAGAGTTGAAATTAGTATTTCAGACTCATGCCCGTGTCGAGAGGTATGAGACCTCTGACAGTACTTTGCCTAAAAGATGGAGGAGAATAGCTCAATCAGTGAGCATGTGCTCAGATTGTCTGGGTACTACAATTGCTTGAATCAAGTGGGAGTTAATCTTCCAGATAAGATAGTAATTGACAAAGTTCTCTAGTCACTATCACCAAGTTACTAGAACTTCATGATGAACTATAATGTGCAAGGGATGACAAAAACAATTCCCAAGCTCTTCGCGATGCTAAAATCGGTGAAGGTAGAAATCAAGAAAAACATCAAGTGTTGATGGTTGACAAGACCACTAGTTTCAAGAAAAGGGGCAAAGGGAAGAAGGGGAACTTCAAGAAGAACGGCAAGCAAGTTGCTGCTTGAGTGAAGAAGCCCAAGTCTGTACCTAAGCCTGAGACTAAGTGCTTCTACTGCAAAGGGACTGGTCACTGGAAGCGGAACTACCCCAAGTAATTGGCGGATAAGTAGGATGGCAAAGTGAACATGGGTATATTTGATATACATGTTATTGATGTGTACTTTACTAGTGTTTATAGCAACCCCTCAGTATTTGATACTAGTTCAGTTGCTAAGAGTAGTAACTCGAAATGGGAGTTGCAGAATAAACAGAAACTAGTTAAGGGTGAAGTGACGATGTGTGTTGGAAGTAGTTCCAAGATTGATATGATCATCATCGCACACTCCCTATACTTTCGGGATTAGTGTTGAACCTAAATAAATGTTATTTGGTGTTTGCATTGAGCATGAATATGATTTGATCATGTTTATTGCAATACGGTTATTCATTTAAGTTAGAGAATAATTGTTGTTCTGTTTACATGAATAAAACCTTCTATGGTCATACACCCAATGAAAATGGTTTGTTGGATCTCGATCATACTGATACACATATTCATAATATTGAAGCCAAAAGATGCAAAGTTAATAATGATAGTGCAACTTATTTGTGGCACTGCCGTTTAGGTCATATTGTTGTAAAGCGCATGAAGAAACTCCATGTTGATGGACTTTTGGAATCACTTGATTATGAATCATTTGATGCTTGTGAACCATGCCTCATGGGCAAGATGACTAAGACTCCGTTCTTCGGAACAATGGAGCGAGCAACTGACTTATTGGAAATAATACATACTGATGTATGCGGTCCGATGAGTGTTAAGGCTCACGGCAAGTGCCGTGGATTTGTCACGGCAGATGTCCTAGTGTGAGGACTTAGTCGTGAGGCCAGCGCATCTATGTGGTAGCTTGAGAGGGGTTGAGCAGAATCGAGAGACGCAACACACAAGACAAGGATTTAGACAGCTTCGGGCCCCGGGAAACATCATCCGGTAATAGCCCTACATGTTGTTTGAGGCTAGGTCTCATTATGCTCATGGGGGAGTCGCCGGTAAACCGGCTCTTTGTGTCTAGCCCTAGAGATTGTTTCTTCTTTGCTTGTCTCTCCCCTTTGGGGAGCCCTGCCCCTCCTTGTATATGTTGAAGGGGCGGTTTACATGACTAGTCCTAGTTGGATTAGGATTACTCTATTACAAGTGGAGTCCTAGTCTTGCTTCCTTTGTAAGGGAATATTCCTTGTGCTTTCCTCATAAACCAGCCCACCATTAAACGTGAACCGGCCTTCTGGGCCTTGGGCCTCGTCATCCATCTGACCCGCCCGCCGAGTTACTAATGAACCACCAAGATCGGGCGGGTTACCCGTGAATCGCCAAGCTCCGGGCTGGTTACTAGTGAGTCGTCCAGTCCGGCCGGGTTACGCCGCGGGGTATATCCCCGACATTAGCCCCCAGTTTAATTTGGATTTATCCATGCTAAACTGATCTGCAACATAAACACAAGAACAAATTTGGCGGGTTGTGCTCCGGTTTAAATATTCTTGTAAACCGGCACTTGATCATCCTTAAGTCCTTGTTATTTCTTCCTTCTGAAAAATCTGAGTCAATAACCATCTTCATAATCGATTTGCTTGCAGAAGATATTTTGTAAATAAAGAATCCATTTGAATCGGCCTTCAATGCTCTGACTTGACAAAAATATTGATCTTCAAATATTCAACTGATATTCAGTCGGCTTGAAAATATAGAACTTGCCGATCTATGATTTCCAAAATCGTCGGGTTATAAAAACTGATAATTCCGGGTCATGATTGTTGCCAATGTCGGTTCATGATTGTTGCCAACGCCGGTTCATGACTGTTGCCAACGCCGGTTTATTGATGACGCCGGGTTATGATTGTTGCGGACACCAGGTCATAATGATTGGTGACGCCGGGTCAATAATTGTTGGTGACGTCGGGTCATAATTGTTGCAGACACCGGGTCAATCTGGTTAGCTCAAAACTGAAAATTGGAAGATATTTCTCCCTTATATCCATATTACCTGTAGCCCCCAAGTCTTGAACAGAACAAAGTAATGATTTGAGACTTGTTTCCATATAATTACTGCCACTTTGAAGAAATCCATGTTGCTCATCTCAGTCACTAGTAAAAACTGAAGACTCCTTATATGTAGCCCCCAAGTGCCGGGTTGTCATGCTTGCAGCAACCTGGGACTTGTAATTGCCTTATACTCATAAAAACTTCAACCAGTGTAGCCCCCAAGGGCCAGGTCATTATGCAATAATGAGCAGGGACTTTATAAATATGATCATGTAGACTTGAACAACAACGTGTAGCCCCCAAGGGTCGGCTCAGTAAGATAATATTGAGCTGGGACTTTTATATATACTTCTTTGAAAAGAACATCATATAATGTAAACCCCCATCATGGGGCTTGAACCCACGTCCACAAGGTTAAGAGCTTTGTGCTTTACCAACTGAGCAGTGGATCCTTCAATATAACGGATTAAGACTTGTGTACCTTAAATTTTTTGACAGGAGCAATTGGTAGCCCCCAAGAGCCGGCTCATTATGATGTGATGAGTCGGGTCTTCAATGAGGCAAGTAAAAAATGCCCTTGCATTACCCCCAAGTGCCAGGTGCATGCTTGCAGCGACATGAGACTTCCATATTTGATATAATCATGATCTGAATAATGCAGCCCCCAAGTGTCGGGTCGTAAGCCTGCAGCGACTCGGGACTATTCCTTCCATTGTAGAATAAATCATATCCATTGATAAAATAATAGCCAATGCGCTGAAGCGACTTTGAAAACCTCAATCATAATATTGGTTATTGATAACCATAGTAAAAATCCAGCCATGCTTGGCTATTCAAGATTTGAATAATATAACCCGTTTTGAAAACCGGTTCCTGCAATATAAACCAGTATATCCATGCAGATATGATGTATGCTATGATGATGTAATGATGATGCAATGTATGATGCAATATATGATGATGTATGTGTATGATAACAGAATACTTCAATGAAACTAGCATGATAGCCACTGGAGTATCCTTGCTTTCTGTAAGCCGGCTCTCACATGACCCAATCGATGTTTTAACCTGGATAAGTTTAGGGTCTTGTTTAAAGATTGACTTATCGAGAGTACACGAGGTCGGAGTAGCATCATGCAAACATGCAGGTTTAACCAAGTTTCAATGAAGGCGGCTTAGTAGCCTGGGTTCATCCTCGCTATCTGTAAGCCGTGCCCTCACATGAAAAACCGGTGTTTTAACCTTAACGAGTTCAGGGTCTTGTTTTAAAGATTGACTGTTAAGAGTTCACCGGGCCAATCAGGATTACTTGATGAAGAAGCAGCTGGCATACAGGCAGGATGACCCGGAAGGGTTATGTCCTCTTTGGTGAATACACCTATGTTTGAACAAGATAACCCAGTCAAAAGGGTAGTAACGCTATGTTCTCTTTGGTGAATACACCTATGTTTGAACAGGAAGCCCCCAAGTGACATATTCGTGAGATGTGCTCACCGGATACCTATGTTTGAGTTGTGCTGTGCATCCAACTCTCTTTGGTCCCTGTAATTTTTCTGAGAGCTTGAACTTGCGAGAAATTAATTCTTTTTGAACCGGAAATTCTTAAACCGGATTTGAGAGTGTCAAAACTTTGTAGGAGACAAATTTCCCTTGAACCGGATTGTAAACCGGATGTTTGGGAGCTTCAGTAAGACTGACATCCCTTGAGCCGGATTTTAAACCCGATATTTGAGAGCTTCAACGCTTTATAGGAGAGAGATGTCTCTTGAACCGGATTTTGAACCGGAATCCTTTCTGATGACCCGGAACTTCTTCATTGAGCCGGGATTTTGTAATTTTCATATAATTTTTAAGCCGAAAATTTTCTGACGGCCTTTAAATTTTCATCAATATAGTAGTAGCCTCCGGGACCGGGTTATCTTTCCCTCCATCGTCCTGGGGTTCTTGACTTCACTGAAAACCGGCAACATTTGTGGAGTCATATCATTGTAGCCCCCGAGTCTCAAGGTGACTCAAGGAGTTGGCTTGAGATTCTCCATATTTGGCTGTGATATAAACCGGCATAAGTTGTATATCATTGGTGTTGATAGCACGATGTGAATCCACAGAAGGTTGAGGTGACTGCGGCGGGTTATAAATGATCCCGTATGAGCCGTGTCAGCAACTCGGCCAATGGTTTCTTCCAACTGGCTATTTGAAGTTAACCAAACTGTAGTGGCGGCGACTTGTGCGCCTGCCCATTGGGCCACCCAGTGCAGACGACGGTTGATAGTATATGACAATTTGCCTCCATTTTGTTGAAAGAAAACCGGGCTACCCAAGCTGTGACTTGCTCATACTCAATAAACAACTCATGCAGATAGGTGCGGCCCGGTGTGTTGATGTAGACCAGGCTGCGAGAGACAGACGGTAAAGATGACCACAACATCAGAAGCGGCTCGGATAGATGAGTCGGCCGCAGCATCGTAAACCGGTGAGAACGGGCGAGTTAACCACATCATGTTTTTCTGACCTTCACAGATGATTTGAGCAGATATGGGTATATCTACTTGATAAAACACAAGTCTGAAACATTTGAAAAGTTCAAAGAATTTCAGAGTGAAGTGGAGAATCATCGTAACAAGAAAATAAAAGTTTCTACGATATGATCGCAGAGGTAAAATATTTGAGTTACGAGTTTGGCCTTCAGTTAAAACAATGTGAAATAGTTTCACTATTCACGCCACCTGGAACACCACAGTGTAATGGTGTGTCCGAACATCGTAACTGCACTTTATTAGATATGGTGCGATCTATGATGTCTCTTACCGATCTACCACTATCGTTTTGGGGTTATGCATTAGAGACAGCTACATTCACGTTAAATTGGGCACCATCTAAATCTATGGAGATGACACAGTATGAACTGTGGTTTGGCAAGAAACCTAAGCTATCTTTCTTAAAGTTTGGGACTGCGATGCTTATGTGAAAAAGTTTCAACATGATAAGCTCAAACCCAAATTGGAGAAGTAAATCTTCATAGGATACCCAAAAGAAACTGTTGGGTACACTTTCTATCACAGATCCGAAGGCAAGATATTCGTTGCTAAGAATGGATCCTTTCTAGAGAAGTAGCTTCTCTCGAAAGAAGTGAGTGGGAGGAAAGTATAACTTGATGAGGTAACTGTACCTGCTCCCTTATTGGAAAGTAGTCCATCACAGAAATTTGGTCCTGTGACTCCTACACCAATTAGTGAGGAAGCTAATGATGATGATCATGTAACTTCAGATCAAGTTACTACCGAACCTCGTAGGTAAACCAGAGTGAGATCCGCACCAGAGTGGTACGGTAATCCTGTTCTGGAGGTCATGTTACTTGACCATGACGAACCTATGAACTATGAGGAAGCGATGATGAGCCCATATTCCGTGAAATGGCTTAAGGCCATGAAATCTGAGATGGGATCCATGTATGAGAACAAAGTGTGGACTTTGGTTGACTTTCTCAATGATCGGCAAGCCATAGAAAATAAATGGATCTTCAAGAGGAAGATGGACGCTGATAGTAGTGTTACTATCTACAAAGCTAGACTTGTCGAAAAAGGTTTTTGACAAAGTTCAAGGTGTTGACTACAATGAGATTTTCTCACTCGTATCGATGCTTAAAGTCTGTCCGAATCATGTTAGCAATTGCCGCATTTTATGAAATTTGGCAAATGGATAACAAAACTGCAATCCTTAATGGATTTATTAAAGAAGAGTTGTATATGATGCAACCAGAAGGTTTTGTCAATCCTAAAGGTGCTAACAAAATGTGCAAGCTCCAGCGATCCATCTGTGGACTGGTGCAAGCATCTCGGAGTTGGAATATACGCTTTGATGAGTTGATTAAAGCATATAGTTTTATACAGACTTGCGGTGAAGCCTATATTTACAAGAAAGTGAGTGGGAGCACTACAACATTTCTGATAAGTATATGTGAATGACATATTGTTGATCAAAAAATAATGTAAAAAATTTCTAGAAAGCATAAAGGAGTATTTGAAAGGAGTTTTTCAAAGAAAGACCTCAATGAAGCTGCTTACATATTGAGCATCAAGATCTATAGAGATAGATCAAGACGCTTGATAAGTTTTTTCAATGAGTACATACCTTGACAAAATTTTGAAGTAGTTCAAAATGGAACAGTCAAAGAAAGAGTTCTTGCCTGTGTTATAAGGTGTGAAATTGAGTAAGACTCAAAGCCCGACCACGGCAGAAGATAGAAAGAGAATGAAAGTCATTCCCTATGCCTCAGCCATAGGTTCTATAAAGTATGCCATGTTGTGTACCAAATCTATTGTATACCCTACACTGAGTTTGGCAAGGGAGTACAATAGTGATCTAGGAGTAGATCACTGGACATCGGTCAAAATTATCCTTAGTGGAATAAGGATATAGTTCTCGATTATGGAGGTGACAAAAGGTTCGTCGTAAAGGGTTACATCGATGCAAGTTTTGACACTGATCCAGATGACTCTAAGTCTCAATCTGGATACATATTAAAAGTGGGAGAAATTAGCTAAAGTAGCTCCGTGCAGAGCATTGTAGACATAGAAATTTGCAAAATACATACGGATCTGAATGTGACAGACCCGTTGACTAAGCTTCTCTCACAAGCAAAACATGATCACACCTTAGTACTCTTTCGGTGTTAGTCACATAGCAATGTGAACTAGATTATTGACTCTAGTAAAATCCTTTGGATATTAGTCACATGGCGATGTGAACTAATCACATGGTGATGAGAACTATTGGTGATAAATCACTTGGCGATGTGAACTAGATTATTGACTCTAGTGCAAGTGGGAGACTGAAGGAAATATGCCCTAGAGGCAATAATAAAGTTATTATTTATTTCCTTATTTCATGATAAATGTTTATTATTCATGCTAGAATTGTATTAACCGAAAACATAATACATGTGTGAATACATAGGCAAAACAGAGTGTCACTAGTATGCCTCTACTTGACTAGCTCGTTGATCAAAGATGGTTATGTTTCCTAGCCATAGACATGAGTTGTCATTTGATTAACGGGATCACATCATTAGGAGAATGATGTGATTGACTTGAACCATTCCGTTAGCTTAGCACTTGATCGTTTAGTATGTTGCTATTGCTTTCTTCATGACTTATACATGTTCCTATGAGCTATGACTATGAGATTATGCAACTCCCGTTTACCAGAGGAACACTTTGTGTGCTACCAAACGTCACAACGTAACTGGGTGATTATAAAGGTGCTCTACAGGTGTCTCCGAAGGTACTTGTTGTGTTGGCGTATTTCGAGATTTGGATTTGTCACTCCGATCGTCGAAAAGATATCTCTGGGCCCACTCGGTAATACACATCACTATAAGCCTTGCAAGCATTGTAACTAATGAGTTAGTGGCGGGATGATGTATTACGGAACGAGTAAAGAGACTTGCCGGTAACGAGATTGAACTAGGTATTGAGATACCGACGATCGAATCTCGAGCAAGTAACATACCGATGACAAAGGGAACAACGTATGTTGTTATGCGGTTTGACCGATAAAGATCTTCGTAGAATATGTAGGAGCCAATATGAGCATCCAGGTTCCGCTATTGGTTATTGACCGGAGACGTGTCTCGTTCATGTCTACATAGTTCCTGAACCCGTAGGGTCCGCACGCTTAACATTCGGTGACGATTTGTATTATGAGTTTATGTGTTTTGATGTACCGAAGGTAGTTCGGAGTCCCGGATGAGAACGGGGACATGACGAGGAATCTTGAAATGGTCGAGACGTAAAGATCGATATATTGGACGACTATATTCGGACATCGGAAAGGTTCCGAGTGATTCGGGTATTTTTCGAAGTACCGGAGAGTTACGGGAATTCGCCGGGGAGTATATGGGCCTTATTGGGCTTTAGGGGAAAGAGAGAGGGGAGGCTGTGCGCCCCCAAGGCTTAGTCCGAATTGGACTAGGGGAGGGGCGGCGCCCCCTCCTTTCTTCTCTTCTCTTTTCCCTTTCCTTCTCTCCTACTACTACTACTTGGAAGGGCTCCTAGTTCTACTAGGAAAGGGGGAATCCTACTCCCGGTGGGAGTAGGACTCCCCTGGGGCGCGCCATAGAGAGGGCCGGCCCTCCCCCTCCTCCACTCCTTTATATACGGGGAGGGGGCACCCCTTGGAGACACACAAGTTGATCTGTTGATCTCTCCCAGCCGTGTGCGGTGCCCCCTCCACCATATTCCACCTCGGTCATATCGTAGCGGTGCTTAGGCGAAGCCCTGCGTCGGTAGCAACATCATCACCGTCATCACGCCGTCGTGCTGACGGAAATCTCCCGTGAAGCTCTGCTGAATCAGAGTCCGCGGGACGTCATCGAGCTGAACGTGTGCTGAACTCGGAGGTGCTATACGTTCGGTACTTGGATCGGTCGGATCGTGAAGACGTATGACTACATCAACCGCGTTGTGCTAACGCTTCTGCTTTCGGTCTACGAGGGTACGTGGACACCACTCTCCCCTCTCGTTGCTATGCATCACCATGATCTTGCGTGTGCGTAGGATTTTTTTTGAAATTACTACGTTCCCCAACAACTCCTACCCTGTCTACACACATACACATAGTCCAAAAACAAGTCCAACTGTAACCTACCTTGTACAATAATATTCGACACAATGCTAACAAACTCCACCTTGACGAATATTCTTCACCACCTTGAATTCATCCATGCATCGAACCTCCATGTACATTGGACTTGAGATACATCATGAGCACCGCAGCTACTCCCAGACTCCATGTGACTCCACCTGCAACTTGTAGTCCCTCCTTTTCTTGACCACAGTCAACACTCGAGCAAAATTAAGTTCCTTGTTACTCCAGTTCGTACTCCCAACTTTCGAAGAATCCTTCAACGCCATCACACACCGACCACTGTCTGCGTGAAAGTGAACAACTCACGTATTGGACGCCACATGGAGTTACCTGAACTCAACATTACCGCTCTTTCTTGACCGTCTGTCTAAAACTTGAAGGAATTTCACTATCGCCTTGTGTCACCCAGAGTCAAATTCGCAGTTGTCCCACACTTTTTTCCCGGGATAGTCTCTTGCATGTCCCACAGCTATAGCACTCCGTCTCCTCATGTACTTGTCATCCGCACTTTGCCATGTGCACCGAACACCACAGAATATACGGTCATGTACTCTCTCAGCTTTTGACAATTTCAGACTCTCCGCCACTTTCTCAGATTCTTCATGGTCAACTCTTGTCCATCAGCCGGCACCGATAGAACCAGTCACCAACTTGAATCCGGTATTCGTCAACACTGCTTCAGCACCCCCTGCACAATTTGTCTGACCACATGTCTGACCACCAGTGCATTGGCCTGTTGCTGTGTCCCGTGCTTACCGCACGCCTCGCCGCTATCACCGCGTCGAGCCTCTGCTGTCCTGGTCGAGTCTCCTGGGTAGCTAGCCCCAACCGCCTCAAACCCCACTGCAGAGAACCATCGATCATCACCGACCGACGCCGAGTATCACGTCTCCATCAGACCACTGGTACCCAGTCCGAACCACGTGTCTCTCGCCTTCCCGCTGAAATAGGCTACGATTCTCCGGATCCTTACGTCGTAGCCCCTCCATCAGCACAGAGTGAAGTCGTCCATCAAACTCCAGCTCCACCTTCAACATGACTCCATGGTAGATGATCAGTCCACCCACACGCCCCGTCAACTTCAAGCTCCATGTATACATCACCTTGAATCAACCCCGCGCCATAGTCTTGTCGAAGCCGCACAAGCCCTTGGGCCTGCGCCACGTGTTTCCACGCCCCAGAAGTTGGCCACCATCAGCATCACGCTCATATGTCGTCGTCGCTGAAATCACCGCCATCTTCTGCTTTGACCAACATCCACGTCAGTCCATCAGACAATCCAGTCCGACCCAGCCAAAATTATCCGACTGCAACCATGCTCCACCCTGCATCGTGTCCGCCCTGCACTTCTCCGTGCACTGCTTGACGCCCTGTGTTTGCATGATCCTGTCACGACGTGCTCCAGACTCCTCAAGCCTTATAGCCACATCGCCATCCTCGGTTCCCGTTTGACTACTAGTCGAACAACACCACTGCTGCCATGCCCGCCTTCTCCTTAGCGTGCCAAGCAAAGAACCCAAAAGTAGTCCTTGTAGTCTCTTGTGTACATGTGCAACCAACTCATACAATTTCATCCACACCTGTAGCACCATGTGACTTCCTGACTACTTTTCTTGTTCTATTCTTTTCCATGCACAAGATGAGCATGCTAGTAAGCAGCAGATTCCATGTTCCAACACGCTGCAATACCTTTCATAACCGATTAGCAAATCTCTCACGCATGTAGCCTTGCCTTTAGGTTTCCATAGAATTTGCACAGCACCTCATGCCTTACATCCTCGCGCCACCTGCATTTGGGCCTTGGCCTTTGCATATACGCCTAGCAGCTTCGTACAGCTCCAGCCGAAAAACTCCCGCACGACCACTAGGTTGGCTAGGCCCAACGGCCCGCCTGGCACTTCCTACCGGCCAAAGCCTCGCGCCTGGACACGCGCTGGATGGCTCGCCCGATCGATCGTGCCGCCGCCACTTGGACCAATCCGCTTACGCTGCTGCTGCCTCAGCCGCTACTGGGACTGCAGCCCGCATCACACCATGGCCTTGGACTTCTCTCGCACGCTGCCCTGGTTTTGATCAGATCGATAGATCCGATTTGACCTGCTGCTTGCGCTGTACACCGCGCCGCCGCTGAGAACTCCGCCTGCTTCCAAACTCACCGAGATGTCAACCCAAGGACGCTGCCTGCCATACACGAGTTCGCCGCCGCCTTCGATCTGAGGCTCGATCTCGCTGATGCCGCCTGCTGCTACATACGCTGTCTCGCTTGATTCAATTGCTTCCCCGATATCGATGTATCCCGGTCGATCGCTCGTCTGCACACGCCACCTCGACGACTTACCGCGCAAACACCATCGACCACAACACCTGTTCTTCCTCTAGATCAATTCGCTCGCCTCCCGGACCTTGCAACCTTGCTCATGATACCATTTGTTAGAATAATTTCGAGGCCACCGATCTACCGAGGATCAAGCAATCACACAAGCCGACACTGAGATTTGTTAACGAGGTTCACCATCATGGCTACATCTCCGGGGCATGACTACGGGCGCTCCCCCATGACACCGCTACAATACCACACCCTGGCCGTCCGGGCACCGGCACACGCCGCCGGCTCCCCGCGTGCCTGTGCTATTATGTTGGCCCGCGTGTCTACCCCCGATATATATGAGAGGCCTAGGATACAGGTGTCCTATTAGGACACAACTCCTACCTTGTCTACACACATACACACAGTTCAAAAACAAGTCCAACTATAACCTACCTTGTACAATAATATTCAACGCGAGGTGGTCAGCCTGAGGCTAGGTGGTTGGATCTCAAGATCCGTCATCTAGTCCCGGCTGCGAGTTGGGGAGACATAGTTGCCGGTGAAAACCGAGCCAATGGCGGCGTTTTGCATCGCTACCTTGATGAAGGCATCGTCATGTAACTGTTGTCGACCCACTCATGTTGCTTCAGGGAAACACTAGGATCTGGTCTTCCAGATCGGACGATGACGGTATTGTAGTGTCGTTACTCTCTTGGGAGCATCATTTGTGGAGCAGCGCTGGAAGACAGAGGCAGGAGGTGGAGCGGCTTCGTCTTGCACAGAGCGTCGGTAAAACTGTCAAGTCATGCCTGCCCGACATGTGCTACACTGAGTCATGCCTGGTTGGCAGGTGCTACGCACGACAGATCTTCCAGTCTTCGCATCTGAACGGACGAGCGTAGGGCGGTGGCGCCGTTGGGCGCCGTGGTGACGTCGACGGATGTCCGGACTGACAAGGATGATGCGGATCTCTCTCCTGAAGATGGGTCAGTGGTCCGATGGTGATGGCGGCTTCTAAAACGTGTGCATGTGGTGTGTGCTTTACGCCTGCTGCACGGGTTGTTGTTTCTGATACATTATGTTGATGGATCGGCGACGACACCAATTTTAGATATGGGGAGTGAGAGCACTCAACATTACCGAGTTTTTAGGTGTGAGTGGTGGCTTCGGGTAGATTGATGTATGTTCTTGTTAGACCTTTGTGGAATAATTAATAAAGATAGCTGCATGCATCGATTGATACAGAGGCTGGGGGTTTAACCTCCTTTTCAAAAAAAATGATACTAGGTTCCGCTTTGCTACTCAGAACTATTGTGAGATGGAAACACTGTAAAAAAACATGGCCACAGTAGTTTACTTAGAGGGGACATATCTACATTTACGTAGCTTGTGGTGCCTACTCTTATGAACATCAAGAATTTGATAAATTGATTGGCATGGAGAATGACAAGGGGACAGGCACCCCGACCAATGCACTGTTGGGGATCGTAGCAGAAATTCAAATTTTCTACGCATCATTAAGATCAATCTATGGAGTTTACTAGCAACGAGAGGGGAGGAGTGCATCTACATACCCTTGTAGATCGCGAGCGGAAGCGTTCAAGAGAACGGGGTTGATGGAGTCGTACTCGTCGTGATCCAAATCACCGATGATCCAAGCGCCGAACGGACGGCACCTCCGCGTTCAACACACGTACGAAGCGGTGACGTCTCCCACGCCTTGATCCAGCAAGGAGGAGGGAGAGGTTGAGGAAGAAGGCTCCAACAGCAGCACGACGGCGTGGTGGTGGTGGAGTGACAGTTCTTCGGCAGGGCTTCGTCAAGCACACGCGGAGGAGAGGTGTTGGGGAGGGGAGGGGCTGTGCCTTGGATGTGGTGCTGCAGCCCTCCCCTCACCCCTCTATTTATAGGGAGAAGGGGAAAGGGGGCCGGCCCCTCTAGATGAGATCCAGAGGGGGGGCGGCGGCCAAGGGGGGAGGGAGCTTGCCCCCCAAGCAAGGGGGGCGCCCCCCTTTAGGGTTCCCCCCCCCAAACCCTAGGCGCATGGGCCCTAGGGGGGTTGGCGCCCAGCCCACTAAGGGCTGGTTCCCTTCCACCTACAGCTCATAAGGCCCTCCGGGGCAGGTGGACCCTCCCGGTGGTCCCCGTACAATACAGGTATACCCCCGAATATTTCCGGTGACCGTATGGTGACTTCCCATATATAAATCTTTACCTCCGGAACTCCTCGTGACGTCCGGGATCTCATCCGGGACTCCGAACAACATTCGGTAATCACATACAAACCTTCCTTATAACCCTAGCGTCATCGAACCTTAAGTGTGTAGACCCTACGGGTTCGGGAATCATGCAGACATGACCGAGACACCTCTCTAGCCAATAACCAACTGCGGGATCTGGATACCCATGTTGGCTCCCACATGTTCCACGATGATCTCATCGGATGAACCACGATGTCGAGGATTCAAGCAATCCCGTATACAATTCCCTTTGTCAATCGGTACTTTACTTGCCCGAGATACGATCGTCGGTATCCCAATACCTCGTTCAATCTCGTTACCGGCAAGTCACTTTACTCGTTCCGTAATGCATGATCCCGTGACTAACTACTTAGTCACATTGAGCTCATTATGATGATGCAATACCGAGTGGGCCCAGAGATACCTCTCCGTCATACGGAGTGACAAATCCCAGTCTCGATCCGAGCCAACCCAACAGACACTTTCGGAGATACCTGTAGTGCACCTTTATAGCCACCTAGTTACGTTGTGACGTTTGGTACACCCAAAGCATTCCTACGGTATCCGGGAGTTGCACGATCTCATGGTCTAAGGAAATGATACTTGACATTAGAAAAGTTTTAGCAAACGAACTACACGATCTAGTGCTATGCTTAGGATTGGGTCTTGTCCATCACATCATTCTCCTAATGATGTGATCCCGTTATCAATGACATCCAATGTCCATGATCAGGAAACCGTAACCATCTATTGATCAACGAGCTAGTCAACTAGAGGCTCACTAGGGACATGTTATGGTCTATGTATTCACACATGTATTACGATTTCCGGATAACACAATTAAAGCATGAACAATAGACAATTATCATGAACAAGGAAATATAATAATAACCATTTTATTATTGCCTCTAGGGCATATTTCCAACAGTCTCCCACTTGCACTAGAGTCAATAATCTAGTTACATTGTGATGAATCGTACACCCATAGAGTTCTGGTATTGATCATGTTTCGCTCGTGGAAGAGGTTTAGTCAACGGATCTGCGACATTTAAATCCGTATGCACTTTACAAATATCTATGTCTCCATTTTGAACATTTTCATGAATGGAGTTGAAGCGACGCTTGATGTGCCTGGTCTTCTTGTGAAACCTGGGCTCCTTGGCAAGGGCAATAGCTCCAGTGTTGTCACAGAAAAGAGTCATCGGCCCTGATGCATTGGGAATAACTCCTAGGTCGGCAATGAACTCCTTCATCCAGATTGCTTCATGTGCTGCCTCCGAGGCTGCCATGTACTCCGCTTCACATGTAGATCCCGCCACGACTCTTTGCTTGCAACTGCACCAGCTGACTGCCCCACCATTCAAAATATACACGTATCCGGTTTGTGACTTAGAGCCATCCAGATCTGTGTCGAAGCTAGCATCGACGTAACCCTTTACGACGAGCTCTTCGTCACCTCCATAAATGAGAAACATATCCTTAGTCCTTTTCAGGTACTTCAGGATGTTCTTGACCGCTGTCCAATGTTCCATGCCGGGATTACTTTGGTACCTTCCTACCAAACTTACGGCAAGGTTTACATCAGGTCTGGTACACAGCATGGCATACATAATAGACCCTATGGCCGAGGCATAGGGGACGACACTCATCTTTTCTCTATCTTCTGCCGTGGTCGGGCATTGAGCCGTGCTCAATCTCACACCTTGCAATACAGGCAAGAACCCCTTCTTGGACTGATCCATATTGAACTTCTTCAATATCTTGTCAAGGTATGTGCTTTGTGAAAGACCTATGAGGTGTCTCGATCTATCTCTATAGATCTTGATGCCTAATATGTAAGCAGCTTCTCCAAGGTCCTTCATTGAAAAACACTTATTCAAGTAGGCCTTTATACTTTTCAAGAATTCTATATCATTTCCCATCAATATTATGTCATCCACATATAATAAGAGAAATGCTACAGAGCTCCCACTCACTTTCTTGTAAACACAGGCTTCTCCATAAGTCTGCGTAAACCCAAACGCTTTGATCATCTCATCAAAGCGAATGTTCCAACTCCGAGATGCCTGCACCAGCCCATAGATTGAGCGCTGGAGCTTGCATACTTTGTCAGCATTCTTAGGATCGACAAAACCTTCCGGCTGCATCATATACAATTCTTCCTTAAGGAAGCCGTTAAGGAATGCCGTTTTGACGTCCATTTGCCATATTTCATAATCGTAGAATGCGGCAATTGCTAACATGATTCGGACGGACTTCAGCTTCGCTACGGGTGAGAAGGTCTCATCGTAGTCAACTCCTTGAACTTGTCGATAACCCTTAGCGACAAGTCGAGCTTTATAGATGGTAACATTTCCATCCGCGTCCGTCTTCTTCTTAAAGATTCATTTATTTTCTATCGCTCGCCGATCATCGGGCAAGTCTGTCAAAGTCCATACTTTGTTTACATACATGGATCCTATCTCGAATTGCATGGCTTCAAGCCATTTGTTGGAATCTGGACCCGCCATTTCTTCTTCATAGTTCGAAGGTTCACCGTTGTCCAACAACATGATTTCCAGGACAGGGTTGCCGTACCACTCTGGTGCGGAACGTGTCCTTGTGGACCTACGAAGTTTAGTGGTAACTTGATCAGGATCGTCATCATTAACTTCCTCTCTAGTCGGTGCAGGCACCACAGAAACATTTTCTTGTGCTGCGCTACTTTCTGGTTCGAGAGGGGTCATCTCATCAAGTTCCACTTTCCTCCCACTTACTTCTTTCGAGAGAAACTCTTTCTCCAGAAAGGACCCGTTCTTGGCAACGAAGATCTTGCCTTCAGATCTGAGGTAGAAGTTATACCCAATGGTTTCCTTAGGGTATCCTATGAAGACGCATTTTTCCGACTTGGGTTCGAGCTTTTTAGGTTGAAGTTTCTTGACATAAGCATCGCATCCCCAAACTTTAAGAAACGACAGCTTAGGTTTCTTTCCAAACCATAATTCATACGGTGTCGTCTCAACGGATTTCGACGGAGCCCTATTTAAAGTGAATGCGGCAGTCACTAAAGCATAACCCCAGAATGATAGCGGTAGATCGGTAAGAGACATCATAGATCGCACCATATCCAATAGAGTGCGATTACTTCGTTCGGACACACCATTACGCTGAGGTGTTACAGGCGGCGTGAGTTGTGAAACAATTCCACATTTCCTTAAGTGTGTGCCAAATTCGTGACTCAAATATTCCCCTCCACGATCTGATCGTAAGAACTTTATTTTCCTGTCACGTTGATTCTCAACCTCACTCTGAAATTCCTTGAACTTTTCAAAGGTCTCAGACTTGTGTTTCATTAAGTAGACATACCCATATCTACTCAAGTCATCAGTGAGGGTGAGAACATAACGATAGCCACCGCGAGCCTCAACGCTCATTGGACCGCACACATCAGTATGTATGATTTCCAATAAGTTGGTTCCTCGCTCCACTGTTCCGGAGAACGGAGTCTTGGTCATTTTGCCCATGAGGCATGGTTCGCACGTGTCAAATGATTCATAATCAAGAGACTCCAAAAGTCCATCTGCATGGAGTTTCTTCATGCGTTTGACACCAATGTGACCAAGGCGGCAGTGCCACAAGTATGTGGGACTATCATTATCAACCTTACATTTCTTGGCATTCACACTATGAATATGTGTAACATCACGTTCGAGATTCATTAAGAATAAACCATTGACCAGCGGGGCATGACCATAAAACATATCTCTCATATAAATAGAACAACCATTATTCTCGGATTTAAATGAGTAGCCATCTCGCATTAAACGAGATCCAGATACAATGTTCATGCTCAAAGCTGGCACTAAATAACAATTATTGAGGTTTAAAACTAGTCCCGTAGGTAAATGTAGAGGTAGCGTGCCGACGGCGATTACATCGACCTTGGAACCATTCCCGACGCGCATCGTCACCTTGTCCTTCGCCAGTCTCCGCTTACTCTGCAGCTCCTGCTTTGAGTTACAAATATGAGCAACCGCACCGGTATCAAATACCCAGGAGCTACTACGAGCGCTGGTTAGGTACACATCTATAACATGTATATCACATATACCTTTGGTATTGCCGGCCTTCTTATCCGCTAAGTAGTTGGGGCAGTTCCGCTTCCAGTGACCGTTTCCCTTGCAATAAAAGCACTCAGTCTAAGGCTTGGGTCCATTCTTTGTCTTCTTCCCGGCAGCTTGCTTACCGGGCGCGGCAACTCCCTTGCCGTCTTTCTTGAAGTTCTTCTTACCCTTGTCTTTCTTGAACTTAGTGGTTTTATTCACCATCAACACTTGATGTTCCTTTTTGATCTCCACCTCCGCTGATTTCAGCATTGAATATACCTCAGGAATGGTCTTTTCCATCCCCTGCATATTGAAGTTCATCACAAAGCTCTTGTAGCTAGGTGGGAGCGACTGAAGGATTCTGTCAACGACCGCGTCATCCGGGAGATTAACTCCTAGCTGAGACAAGCGGTTGTGCAACCCAGACATTTTGAGTATGTGTTCGCTCACGGAACTATTCTCCTCCATCTTACAACTGTAGAACTTGTCGGAGACTTCATATCTCTCGACCCGGGCATGAGCTTGGAAAACCATTTTCAGCTCTTGGAACATCTCATATGCTCCGTGCTGCTCAAAACGCTTTTGGAGCCCCGGTTCTAAGCTGTAAAGCATGCCGCACTGAACCAGGGAGTAATCATCACTACGTGACTGCCAGGCGTTCAGAACGTCTTGAGTTGCTGGGAAAACAGGTGCATCACCTAGCGGTGCTTCAAGGACATATGCTTTCTTGGCAGCTATGAGGATAATCCTCAGGTTACAGACCCAGTCCGTGTAGTTGCTACCATCGTCTTTCAGCTTGGTTTTCTCTAGGAACGCGTTGAAGTTGAGGGCAACATTAGCGTGGGCCATTTGATCTACAAGACATATTGTAAAGGTTTTTTAGACTAAGTTCATGATAATTAAGTTCATCTAATCAAATTATTAACGAACTCCCACTCAGACAGACATCCCTCTAGTCATCTAAGTGATACATGATCCGAGTCAACTAGGCCGTGTCTGATCATCACGTGAGACGGACTAGTCATCATCGGTGAACATCTTCATGTTGATCGTATCTGCTATATGACTCATGTTCGACCTTTTGGTCTCTTGTGTTCCGAGGCCATGTCTGTACATGCTACGCCCGTCAAGTCAACCTAAGTGTATTGCGTGTGTAAATCTGGCTTACACCCGTTGTATGCGAACGTTAGAACCTATCACACCCGATCATCACGTGGTGCTTCGGAACAACGAACCTTCGCAACGGTGCACAGTTAGGGGAAACACTTTCTTGAAATTTTAGCGAGGGATCATCTTATTTATGCTACCGTCGTTCTAAGCAAATAAGATGTAAAACATGATAAACATCACATGCAATCAAATAGTGACATGATATGGCCAATATCATTTTGCTCCTTTTGATCTCCATCTTCGGGGCGCCATGTTCATCATCGTCACCGGCATGACACCATGATCTCCATCATCGTGCCTTCATGAAGTTGTCTCGCCAACTATTACTTCTACTACTATGGCTAACAGTTAGCAATAAAGTAAAGTAATTACATGACGTTCCAGTTGACACGCAGGTCATAAATAAATTAAGACAACTCCTATGGCTCCTGCCAGTTGTCATACTCATCGACATGCAAGTCGTGATTCCTATTACAAGAACATGATCAATCTCATACATCACATATATCATTCATCACATCCTTCTGGCCATATCACATCACATGACACTTGCTGCAAAAACAAGTTAGACGTCCTCTAATTGTTGTTGCAAACTTTTACGTGGCTGCTATAGGTTTCTAGCAAGAACGATTCTTACCTACGCCAAAACCACAACGTGATATGCCAATTTCTATTTACCCTTCATAAGGACCCTTTTCATCGAATCCGATCAGACTAAAGTGGGAGACACAGACACCCGCTAGCCACCTTATGCAACTAGTGCATGTCAGTCGGTGGAACCTGTCTCACGTAAGCGTACGTGTAAGGTCGGTCCGGGCCGCTTCATCCCATGATGCCGCCGAATCAAGATAAGACTAGTAACGGCAAGTAAATTGACAAAATCGACGCCCACAACAACTTGTGTTCTACTCGTGCATAGAAACTACGCATAGACCGAGCTCTGATACCACTGTTGGGGATCGTAGCAGAAATTAAAATTTCCTACGCATGACCAAGATCAATCTATGGAGTTTACTAGCAACGAGAGGGGAGGAGTGCATCTACATACCCTTGTAGATCGCGAGCGGAAGCGTTCAAGAGAACGGGGTTGATGGAGTCGTACTCGTCGTGATCCAAATCACCGATGATCCAAGCGCCGAACGGACGGCACCTCCGCGTTCAACACACGTACGGAGCGGTGACGTCTCCCACGCCTTGATCCAGCAAGGAGGAGGGAGAGGTTGAGGAAGAAGGCTCCAACAGCAGCACGACGGCATGGTGGTGGTGAAGTTACAGTTCTCCGGCAGGGCTTCGCCAAGCACACGCGGAGGAGGAGAGGTGTTGGGGAGGGGAGGGGTTGCGCCTTGGATGTGGTGCTACAGCCCTCCCCTCACCCCTCTATTCATAGGGAGAAGGGGAAAGGGGGCCGGCCCCTCTAGATGAGATCTAGAGGGGGGGCGGCGGCCAAGGGGGGAGGGAGCTTGCCCCCCAAGCAAGGGGGTCGCCCCCCTTTAGGGTTCCCCCCCCCAAACCCTAGGCGCATGGGCCCTAGGGGGGTTGGCGCCCAGCCCACTAAGGGCTGGTTCCCTTCCACCTACAGCCCATAAGGCCCTCCGGGGCAGGTGGACCCTCCCGGTGGACCCCCGGAACCCCTCCGGTGGTCCCGGTACAATACCGGTATACCCCCGAATATTTCCGGTGACCGTATGGTGACTTCCCATATATAAATCTTTACCTCCGGAACTCCTCGTGACGTCCGGGATCTCATCCGGGACTCCGAACAACATTCGGTAATCACATACAAACCTTCCTTATAACCCTAGCGTCATCGAACCTTAAGTGTGTAGACCCTACGGGTTCGGGAATCATGCAGACATGACCGAGACACCTCTCTAGCCAATAACCAACAGCGGGATCTGGATACCCATGTTGGCTCCCACATGTTCCACGATGATCTCATCGGATGAACCACGATGTCGAGGATTCAAGCAATCCCGTATACAATTCCCTTTGTCAATCGGTACTTTACTTGCCCGAGATTCGATCGTCGGTATCCCAATACCTCGTTCAATCTCGTTACCGGCAAGTCACTTTACTCGTTCCGTAATGCATGATCCCGTGACTAACTACTTAGTCACATTGAGCTCATTATGATGATGCAATACCGAGTGGGCCCAGAGATACCTCTCCGTCATACGGAGTGACAAATCCCAGTCTCGATCCGAGCCAACCCAACAGACACTTTCGGAGATACCTGTAGTGCACCTTTATAGCCACCCAGTTACGTTGTGACGTTTGGTACACCCAAAGCATTCCTACGGTATCCGGGAGTTGCACGATCTCATGGTCTAAGGAAATGATACTTGACATTACAAAAGCTTTAGCAAACGAACTACACGATCTAGTGCTATGCTTAGGATTGGGTCTTGTCCATCACATCATTCTCCTAATGATGTGATCCCGTTATCAATGACATCCAATGTCCATGGTCAGGAAACCGTAACCATCTATTGATCAACGAGCTAGTCAACTAGAGGCTCACTAGGGACATGTTATGGTCTATGTATTCACACATGTATTATGATTTCCGGATAACACAATTAAAGCATGAACAATAGACAATTATCATGAACAAGGAAATATAATAATAACCATTTTATTATTGCCTCTAGGGCATATTTCCAACATGCACGAACATCTCGACTTCAACAACAGTGACTCCGCCATGGATCAAAAGGTATATCGTTTCATGATAATTTGTTGTTATACCTCTATCTTGGTTCAATATTATGCTTCATATATACATGTGGGCACGATTTCAAGTATCCAAGGATTACTACCTAGTGTCAGTTAAAAGAATCTTGGGATTATTAGTTGGAATTCCTAACGGATGCGGTGTCCGGCTTTGTTGCCTATTTGGACCCAACTATGTTTTTTGCGCCGGTGGGGGGGGGGGAGGGGCTATGTTTGTGACATGGTTGATACAAAGTCCGCATCCGGCACTTGGAAAGTCCTTGGACATCTTTAGTCTCTTCCCAGAAGGCAAACTCCGTCTCCCTATACAACAATGAAGTCGAGTACATTTCAGCCACTTATTATTGTGCTCAACTCATATGGATGAGGCAAAGTCATGGAGACTATGGTTCATCTCTTAACAACATTACATTCCAAGGTGATGGTGAGTGCGATCAAAATAGCCCACAATCCTGAACTAAATGCATTGTCATCCGTCGCCACTTCATTTGAGACCATCTAACCATGTAAATGAAGTTGACATTACCCTCAGTAATTATGGGAAGGATACACACTTGATGACACTTTACAAAGTCCCTTGACGAGATGTTTGTCAACAAGTTAAGGAGTGAATTATCTTGCATGCTTCTAGTGTACAATGAAATTCTTCTACATTTGCATGTGACTAAACATACTTAGGGGGGTACTCTTTAATCATCGAGCTAATGCAACCAAAGTGTGAACATACTGATGTATTAGCACATTATTCGCCCTTCATAATTTTTGTCATGAGCTTGACCAATACGATCAAATGTCATTCTAGACCCCACGGCCCTAAATCAATTGTTCATATAAGGTGAAAAGCCTACCATCAAATCCTAGATGTGTTTGTTGCATATTTTTGTTTGTGCATGGTCTAGTTTTATTGTGCACATCTTTTAGAGTTAGTTCATGTTGCTATGCATATATCCATCTGAGTCCATCAAATTGTTGCTTTTATTGCTCTGATGTTGCCAATTGGGTGTGACAAGAATCATTAAGGATTCCCCTTAGATCTTTATTTTTAAGTGTTCATATATTTCAAATTCTTTCTAGCACTTTGGACCATTTGGTATTGTCACCTTGGACCCTCAGGACAAGGAGTGTTTGAAACCTCCCATCGAGTGGAACTGCCTGAGAAAACATGTTGTATTCTTGTTTGGAACATCCGAGCACAAAACCTCTAGACATGCACATATTGCAAATCTATTTCGTTATCTGATCTTTGAAGACACTGAAAAAATTTCACCTCGAGCCATCGACTACTCTGAAACAACTCGAAACCTCTACTGAGCTTTCGTCAATTTTTCTCTCTCTCTCTATCTTCCTCTCTGCCGAAACCATCACGCACTACTCCTCCAACAATCACCCTCAACCTTCTGGACGGATTGTGCGGGGCCTCGCGGACTTTCCCGACTTGCCTCCGTGGCGACTGGCAAAATGCCGTGACTCTCCTTCCTTCTTCTTTTTCCAATTCCAATCCCTTTGATCTCTCCTCCAAATCTCTCTCCCGCTCATTGATTTCCCTCAGTACCTCGTTTTCTTTCTCGATCCAGTATTCTCCTTACTACTCCCTTTCCCCAAATCTGTAGAATTGCGGCAAATCACACCGGTTCGCCGCCCATGTCCCAACCTGTTTTGATTTGTAGATTTTGGTTACCTCAGACTCAACTAGACCACTAATTCGCCAGATCTACCCATACTCAAGCAAACTCAGTTAAATCATTGATCTCTATGCTGTGATTTCAAGAGCTTCAGTGTGGGGGTTGTCCGTCTCACCAGCGAGATTAGTGGAGACTGTTTCCTATTGTCAGAGGTTACCTGCATCGACGGGCGGTGGTGTCAGGCCTGTAGGTGCTGTGGAAGCCATGAAGGCTTTGGGTTGGAATTGCCAGGGTATGGGCAAGAACCTTAGTAGCTCAAAGATGACACATCTTGCACGAATGGCTGACTCGACCAAAGCTCAGGTGATTTTCATTTCTGAGGTCAAATCTTCCAAAATTAAATCGGCTAATCTAGTTGCTAGATTTAATATGTATGATAGCTTAGTAGTTCCTTCAAGAAAGCGTTCTGGTGGCCTTTGGTTGATGTGGACCGACGATCTTGAAATTAATGTGCATAGCTCTAGCTATCATCTTATTATGGCCACTGCTACTATTAGGACTACTAATCAATAGTTTGGCCTTCTTTGTATTTATGGCGACCCTTACCACCGTCAGACTAGTCTCATCTGGGAACAAATAGCCACTTTTGTATATGATAATTGTAATTTGCCTTTGCTCTGTATGGGAGACATGAACGAGCTTTTGTATGATATGGATAAAAGTTCCCCTATTACTGATCGCTCTCGGCTCCGTGCTTTTCATAATCTTGTTAAGAGGTGTGGTTTGTTTGATCTGGGTTATAGTGGGCCAGCTTACACCTGGACTAATAGGCGGTTCTCTTCTAAACCGATTTATGAAAGGCTTGATCGCTGTTTAGTCAATGCTGATTGGTGTGCTTCCTTTCCGGTTTCTAATGTTTATCATATGCCTTTGATGCACACAATTAGTGATCATGCTCCGATTTTATTATCTACCGATGGTCCTGTTCATAGAATCAAACGCAGCTTTAAGTTTGAAAATTGGTGGATAAAAGAGCAAGATTTTCAATCTCAAGCTAAGGCTGCATGGTCGAAAACAACTCAAAAGAGTTTCTCTCAGAGAACTGATGATCTTGCCGGAGTACTTAAAGTCTGGTGCAGGAAGAAGAAGCCTTTGCAACAGGAACTCACTGATCTGGAGGAGCAAGTTAAACATTTGCAAGAGCAGCCCATTCAACAGCAGAACCATTTGTTGGAGAACTCTCTGGTTACCAGGTACGAACAGAATCTCACCAAACTAGCTGACTTTTACTTGCAAAGGGCAAAGAAGCACTGGATCAAGGATGGAGATAGAAATACTTCTTTCTTTCATAGAGCCATACTTAAACGAAGGAGAAGGAACACTATTGTCTCTGTCAAAGATGAGAACAATATTATTCACTATATGCCAAAGCAAATCAGTAATACTTTTGTGAGCTATTTTAGACACATTTTTTTCTTCCAATATTAATTGTGGCAGGCCTTACTTAGACTCGCAACTTCCTCAACATAACAATGACTACACATACTCGGTGCCGGACAAACAAGAAATATGGAACACCCTCAATGAGATGAAGAGGAATGCATCACCGGGGCCTGATGGATTCAACGTCGAGTTCTACCTTGCCACTTGGAGTTGGATTGGAGATGATGTAACAAATCTGGTGATAACTTTTTTCGACACGGGGGTCATGCCAGCACACATCAATGATACTCACATTGTTTTGATCCCCAAAAAACTAGTCTCCTTGGTGCCAGCTGACTATAGACCGATTAGTCTTTGCAATGTAGTATACAAACTCATTGCAAAATCTCTCGCCAATAGAATAAAGCCTCATCTTCCGGATTACGTGCATCCTTCTCAACAAGCTTTTATTGAAGGGCGTCGTATTAGCAATAATATCATTATAGCCCAAGAGATAACCCACTCTTTTGCTCTTAGCTCCTGGAAGCACCAATCTTTCATGATTAAGATAGACCTTGCTAAAGCCTTTGATCGTCTCGAATGGAATTTCATTGTCGCAGCACTCTCACGTAAGGGCCTGCATGGTCATTTCATCAATCTTATCCATGCTTGTATTTCATCGCCCACCTTCTCTGTTGTCATTAATGGTCAGCCTTTTGCGAGGTTTCGTAGCGGCAGAGGTATACGACAAGGTTGTCCCCTCTCTCCCTATCTTTTTGTCCTTGCTATTAATGAATTGTCGTTAGTGCTGCAGGATGCTATGTCCAATAGCTTACTAGAAGGGGTCATCCTAGGACCAGATTGCCCTCCCATTCACTCGCTGCTTTTTGCTGATGATCTCCTCATCTGTGGTAAAGCATCAATCCAGGAGGCCATGACCATGAAGCAAATCCTTGACTCCTTTTGTTCTGCTTCAGGTCAAACCCCGCATTGGAATAAATCAGGTATCATCTTTAGTGGACATGTGGATAACAATAATATGCAAGCCATCAAGAGAGTTTTTCCTGTCCAACACATAGATGATTCCTTTGTTCACTTGGGGCACCCTCTTATTCTCCCGGCGAAAAACAGAACCTCGGCTTATAACTTTGTCCTAGACAAATTTAAGTCCAAGCTTAGCACTTATAAAGCTGATAAACTTTCACATGCAGCCCGGCTTCAGCTCATTCAATCTGTTTTTTCTTCAATCCCTGTCTATTACATGTCTAACATTTTGTTCTCTAAGAAGTTTATTGCAAAATTGACAGCCATCATCAGGAACTTCTGGTGGACCGGAATCAGGGAGGAATCCACTCGTAGCCTCTGCCTCAAAGCTTGGAAAGACATATGTTCTCCAAAAAAAGAAGGCGGTTTGGGTATTAGGAATTTGCAAGCGGTCAATCAAAGCTTGATCCTCATGTCGGCCTGGCGCATTGCTCAAAACCCTGATGATCAACTCCACAAGATCCTACGGGCCAAGTATTTTCCAGATTCATCTATCTGGCGCCCCAAGCCAAATACCCCCAAATCAGCTTTCTGGGCCTCTATCCTTAAAATCATTCACATTCTTAAGGCCCATTCTTTCTATCTGTTAACTGTAGGCAATGTTTCTATCTGGAGTTCACCCTGGTGCTCCTCCTAGACTTCTATCTACGAAAATTTAATCATTCAACCATCAAACTTCACTTACCCTGCTCTTGTCAAGGACTTGTGGCTCCCTAACCAAAAGAAATGGAATCATGAGCTTATTGACACTATTTTTAGACCTCCAACTGCTCAGGCCATCAAGTGCACTCCTATTTTAAATTCAAATGAAGATGATTTACTTTGCTGGAAGCTAACAAACAATGGCAGATGCCATGCCAAGAGTGCATATTATGCTTGTGTGCAGGACTTGTATAGCTCAGGCGAGGATAAACCGAGGCAGCCATCTCCAACAACATGCCAAATCCTTAATCAGGTATGGAAAGACAAATCCATAATCCCAAGGGTTCAGACTTTTGCTTGGAGGTTTCTTCGGAGGGCTCTTCCCACTGGTGCTAGAGCAGGTAGATTCTCCACATACATAGGGAAACTTTGCTGTAGGTGTGGACTTGAGGAAGATGATGTACACCTTTTTTTTCACTTGCCCTTTTGTCAAAGCAGCTTGGTTCTTGGAGCCCTGGTTCATTCGTATCGATATCCTTATTCAAAATTGCAACTCGTTATCTGAGATCATTTTGAATTTACTAAACATGAATCATCCACATGGCTCCTTGATGAATGTACTCAATTTCATGTGGTGCATTTGGAAGTCTAGAAATGATATGTTGTTCGACAGGAAAAAAGGAGAGCCTTATCAAATTAGCATCAATGCCCAGGTGCTTTCAGCCAATCTCGAATTGGTTGATCCTGTCAATGCAAAGTTGCAGGAGAAGCAGCTCAAACCCCCTTTGTTGGAGCGGGTGGTGTCTATGCAAGTATCGACCATCTCCACTGACAGGAGTATCCCTGGCTGCCTTATCTTTGCTGATGCTTCTTGGAAGTGCAGGGATATTTCAGGTGCGGATTGTCTTCAGGCCACTGGCATTAGGGTATACATCAGGAGCGACATTGCTGGCAGGGATTACACCATCATGATACAAGCATCAGCACCGCAAGCATCTTCAGCCTTTCAGGCAGAAGCAAAAGCTCTTCTGCTGGCGGCAACTTTGGCGCATATCCTTCAGATTCAGTGCCCAACTTTCCTTACTGATAATCAGGTTCTCGCGAGGGTGGCGGCCGCCAGGAAGTTGGACCATCCACTAATGCGTTTGGACACTAGAGATATAATTGCAGATTTTCTCCAAGCCACTCGTACAAATTTAGTACAGATATTTCATATCAAGAGGGAGCTCAATGGTGTGGCACACAACTGTGCAAAACAGATTCGAAAGCGATGCCTAGACCAATCTATCTATGTATGCTCTAAATCAGCTCATTCCTCAAACTGTTGTCCTGTTTTGCTTGCTCTTCAGTTTGCTACACTACTGCAGGGAATTGTAATAAATGATGTATTATGTTGTTGAGCTGAATGCAATTTGGCGCCTCTAGCGCTCTCTGTTGTTCAAAAAAAACCTTCTGGACAACCTCCATTCAGTTCTTCCCGTTGTCGCCACCAAATCTTCCTTGCCGTTGTGGTGCCCCCACGGACCTATGCAAACATGGACACCCCCATCGAGGTCCTTATTATGATTGCTTGCGAGGGAACTAGCCATAGAATGACAAGCACCCCCCCTCCCCGCAGTTATTTTGTATTTTATCCTCAATTATGGATAAAATTGATTAGGTAGATCTTTTTTTCGTAGTATATTTTGGACCCCTCCGAGCATGCATCGATCGATGCCTTCGAATGGATCATCGCATTACTAGGCGCACCTCGAATCCTCCAAGGCAGAACTGCTTAGATGCATTGAAGGAGCTACTGGCTGGTTCCCGTGTGGCTCGGCACCTCCGAATGACTACATTTAGGTCCTCTAATCTTAGAATTAAAATTTTCCGTATTAACTCCAAATAAAAAAAATCACTACTTTCAAAGTCCAAGTGCCCTTATCAATCTATTATCTATCTAATTCACAGGGTCAACATCTTAGAGGAAGTTTATCAATGTAAGTGGACTGCAAGTCTATGATTTTCTTGGTTTTTATTCCACAGTGTTTTGTCTATATTTAATTTGCACATAAGGGGAAAAATGTCAAGATGTTCCAAAATATGCACATCGTGCTCAAATGCTCAAATATTGAAAAATATTCAAGTCAGTACACAAGCATGTGAGGTCAACATGGGGACTTAAAGGATTGAGTTAAACGGATTAGGAGGGAGTGTGTGTGTGTGCAAAAATTCCACTCCAAATTCTAGTGGGTCAAGTTCTAGTCTTCACTAGTTTAGTCCTACGAACATCTACATATGAGTCTACAAAGAGCATGATTGTGATAGGTAAACCTGCAGGTAAGTAAGAGTGAAGTTTAGAGAGGAAGCAAACATGATGTGGCCCAATGACGCTTTCCCGAGGTTTGGAATTTGGTTCTATCCTACTCCTTGTTGGTGTAGGCTCAAATACAAAATCCTATGACCATTATGGTCCCAACAACGTCGCCCAAAAAGATCCCACAAAGTGCATGTCCACCTATTCCACCATGACTCTATACCACAAAGGTCAAAGGAGTGGCTCAAGATTGATCTTGCATGAAGAAGACGATCATCGGTCATTTCCAAACTTCTTGATTCCTACACAACAGCTTGAAGGCTCTCATGTAACTTCTAACCGTCTAAGACACACCTCCAAGAGTAACAAGGGAAGCAAAGTCACTTGTATGAACCTCTCAAAAGATCTTCAATCAAACTCTCTCAAAAACACGTAGATCTCTCGCTCACAAAAATAGGCTTGAAGCAAAGAGAGATGAACTCAAATGAAGAGGTTCAAGACGGTGAGGAGATTGGACCTCAAACTAAGGAGCCGCTCTCATGATCTCACAATGTCTCGCACGAAGTGTTCAACTTTGTCTCAAATCGACTGGCCCACTCAAGGGGAGAGGGAGCCTATTGATGGCAGATCGTCCCTCACTAGATTTTTTTCTTCTTCTTACTAAGATATAGTGTTAAATCTAGGGGACAACCACCCTCCCGACTATAAACCGATGGTTTGTTTATAATGTATGGAAATTTGCTAATATATTTATTCATAACCACATGGAATTTTGCTAATTATTTCTTAACCAAAATTCATAACCATCCAACAAAGATCTTCTAATAATTTTGTACCTGCACAAATAACAATTAATAAATTAGATAGTTCTTACCGGGATTTTAAAAAGGCGATTAACTATCATTTGAGAAATAGAAGACCATTATTTTTCTACTTGCAAGAATGCTAACTCTTGGGCTATATGTTTTTGGCTTCGGTTTAAACTTGTGGATCAATGTGGTGAGTTATCTTACTCTAACTTCATAGCAAAGTTTACTCCATATCTGATTAGACTGATTTTTGTTTGCATAATTAAATATATTTAATTAATATCAATTGCACAACTCACAATTGATCGAAGTAAGTTACAATCCGGCATGTGTTCCTAACTAAAATTAGAGTCACAAGTTTTCGCCTCCTTCCCAAAATATAAGTATATTTCTACATGAAATAATCTCCAACATGGTTATTTTACTGTTAAAAATATAAACATAGTGTCTCATATAAAAATAACGCATTTTAAAAATATGCTTGATGATAACTCAAATAATATAACTTCGATATTTTGGATGCTAGTAATACTTAGTTTCTGAATGGTCAAACTTAGATAATTTGGAGTGGTTATTATTTTTAAATAAATTATGTTTCAGATTAGTCCATAAAAATAATAGAGCGCCTACCATCACAACCATGGAGTGTCAAATACCGATCCATCAATACGTGTAGGACATGGTATTTTTACTTGCCGCCAGACACTAAAATTGACTACCGAAAAAGCGTGGGAGGTAAAGAGTGGTCGAAGACAAAGGACCGCACTCGAGCAAACTCTCATTTGATTTAAAGATGGTTGGTTTACTGTTGATATTAATTGACATCCGAACATATAAGAATCTTTTTCATGAATTTGTACTTATCAAATTGGATGAGTTTTTATGTCGTATATCAAAAAATTAGTTGGACAACTACCCTTGTACTCCCTCCGTCCCAAAATGTAGTGGGTATTAAATCAAATATGCAAAATGGAGTCCCTTTATTTGAAAATTTTGAAAATCACGTTTGAAAGTTTTAAAAAAAATCTGAAAAAACCACACACGTTCATACCATGTATACTACATGTGTGTAAAATTTTGAGATTATATACATTATAATGAGAGAAACTAAGAAGACGAAACTATGGTCTAAAAGCGGTGAGAAGTATGCGCACTGTTCACTATAAAAATGCACGAATTTGTCTTTTTTGTTAGCTTTCACAATAATGTATTTCATTGTCAGACTTTATACACATGTAGAATACATCCATATGAACACGTAAAAATATGAGATTTTTTAGGCATTTTAGAGGACGAGCTCCATGGAGCCTTTTAAAAAAAATCACATTTTGAAATTTAAAAAAAACTGAAAAACAATCATACGGGTTCATATGGATGTATTTTACATGCGTGTAAAGTCTGAAGATGAAATACATTATTGTTTGGTGCATTTTTAATAGTGAACCGTGCGTATATTGTTCATCATTTTCAAAATCATGATTTTGTCTTTGTTGTGTAGCTCTCGCCATAATGTATATCATCTTGAAAATTTACGCACATGTCGTGTGTGATTTTTTTTAGAATATTTTGAAACTTCGAAATATGATTTAATAATAATAATAATAATATTATTATTATTATTATTATTATTATTATTATTATTATTATGTTTTCAGATAAAACAGAGCTCCATGGAGCTCGTCCTCCATTTAGCATATTTGGACTTTGATCAAGTTTATAAATATATTTATCAACACCTATAATATCAAATCAATACCATTAGATTCATCCTGAATATATTTTCATACAATATATATTTTGTATTATGGATATATATAATTTTCCTATACCAAATCAATACCATTAGATTCATCATGAAATATATCTCATATAGTATATGTTTTGTATTATGGATATATATAATTTTTCTATAAACTTGATCAAATTTTGTTTAGAAAAAAAACTTGATCAAATTTATGATATTTGGTTTTCACGAAAAGTGATGAACACATTATGTGACGGAGGGAATGCATGCATTTATTATATAAAATACATTTTTTTGCAGGTAGTATAATACTATAAGTTTTTTGCAGGCAAGTATAATATATACATAGCTCTTGACTGAAAGAATAAAATCCAGATCCACTATAAGATACAGTTCTTGATTGCAAATACAAAATTCAGATCAACTATTAAACACAGTTCTTGATAGAGAATACAAAATTTGGATCCACTATAAAAGATGGCGCTTGATTGAAAACAAAAATTCCTTCATGCTATCCTAAGCAAAAATAAAATAAACTGCAAAAAAAACGCTCTAAACTATCTGTTTTGCGCCCGTGCCGCTGATAAGTCTCTACATAGAGAAACACGGAGAAGAACCCCCCTGGATCCTGGCCTTGCAGACGAGCACCGCGTCGAAACACCCGTTTATGTAGCACCCCGCGGGAGTCCGCACCGCCACGTCCACCACCGCCTGGCCGCTCTCTAGCTCGCCGGCCAGCCGGTCCCGCAGGAATTGAGGCACCTGCACGTTCAAGCCCCACGCATCGGCCGCGACCTCTCCCACCCCTGATGTTTTCACGCAGAGCTCCGGCACGGCGCCCTTGGCGAGCAGCGCGTCCCCGTACACCACCACGGAGGAGCCGGCGCCGCCGATGCGCCTGTTGAAGAGCTTGTTGTGGGTGCTGTCGACGCGCACGGTGAGGCCGAACACCAGGCTGAGCGCCTGCCGGTCGCCGTGGAGATCCAGGGCCGGGTCCAGGCCGCCGACGCTGGTGATGGTCACCTCGTACGTGGTGTCAGCTGGCCTCTCGGCGTACCACGCAAGAGGAGCAAAAATACCTATAAAGAAAACTATCGTTGTCACGCCTATCGTCCATCTCGTGCACTTGCTTTCTTGGCCTTGGGCCATGGTGTCGAGGAACGATGACGAGAGGTCGATCGGATATGCGGTGCTTGGGTAAGTAGTTGATCTCCGGCTCTGGCCGGACACGGCTTCCGTGTCAGACTCGTGTGGCGGCGCGCAATTGATCTCCGGCTCGCTCGCGCTCCTCCATGAGTCCTAATCGCAACGGGGTGGTCTACCTATGGGTCACGGGCCGGGGCAGGTTACTGCCCAAACAAGAATTTACAGACCCTCGCATGATCACATATATACGTCAAAAGATATATGCAAACAGTGTAATTTGGTTAGAAAACGGCAATTCATGGACGAGTAGTAACAGAAAGTTAGCATAAGAACCGAGCCATGCTCAAACCAAATCCATAAATCAGGTTCTGTGGGAGCACTGAAGGTTTGCTATGCCATGCCGGCGGCCTTTTTGTGCAGAAAATTAAATCATCATTTTGGCTGCAGCATTATGCTCATGGCACTGGGCTGCTCATCTCAGTTCAGTTATTGGATTGAGACGTATGCATTGACTGCTGACCTGGTGTTTGATACTTGCTGGAGAATGGAGCGCTTGTCGGATTGTTAATCTGATCCTGGTAACCTCTGCGACCCTTGATATGGACGAGCTGCAACTGCTGCCGACAGAGGTTCGCTCGTGGAACTGCGATGACATTGAAGAGAGCTTCTCTTCTGCAGAAACCAAGAGCTGTTAAATATGGGATACTTACTTGCAGCAGTGCTGATAACGAACAAATACAAAGAGCCAGATAATAACTACAGGTTTAGATGAGTGAATTGCAAAAAACCACCACATTTAGGGCTTCATCTGCGGAAAACCACCAGGTCACTAATTTTTTGCAAAAATCACCGCAGATTCGGTAAACATTTTGTAAATCGCACTGATCAGGTGATTTGGCTCATTTGATCACTTTCTGACAAGTGGGACCAGATTGTAAGGAGCTGACTTGGCATAACATTTACATACACACCCTTAGATCTAAAAAGAAAAAGCAATCAACCCCTCTTTTGCACAACTGCCAGAGAGAGGAGAGGAGGAGGCGTTCCCCGGCGAGACGGCCGCGCAGTGGAGGAGGTCCCTGCGGAGAGCTCCTCGACGGTGCCGGCCGGGTCGGGCCCGTGCGCCGCCGCGCGATTGGAGCGGGGCGGTTGCTCGGCCATGGCCTCGCGCTCATGCGCTGCTGTCCACGCCACGCACAGGCAGCGGAGGAGCTCACCGTCGTTGGTCGCTGCTTGCTCCGGTGATGCGTCCGTGTTGCACGCCGCCGCGCCGCCGGCTGGGGAAAGAGAGAGGAGGGAGGAAGGAGAAAGGGATGCATCGCCGTGCGGCTTGGGGCCGCCGTGCTTGCTACCCAGGAGAGGAGCGGGGTCGGGGTCGTAGCAGCTTGGGGCCGGCCCGCGCGGGGCAGGGGCCGGGGTCGTAGCCGCTTGGCGCCGGTCGGCGCGAGGGGTGGGGCCGCGATCGTAGCGGCTTGGGGCCGGCCGGCACGGTGGCGGGGTCGCGTGGCGCTGCGGCGAGGTCGCCGGAGTGGCGCGGGGGTTGGGCAGCTCGTGGCCTCTCCCGATCCAGACGGGATCGAGGCAGGGGGAGGAGGGTCTGATTGCTTTTTCTTTTTATAATTCAGGAGTGTGTCTGTTAAAACTTTGCCAAGTCAGCTCCTTACAATCTGGTCCCATTTGTCAGAAAGTGATCAAATGAGCCAAATCACCTGATCAGTGCTATTTACAAAATATTTACTGAATCCGCGGTGATTTTTACAAAAAATTAGTGACCTGATGGTTTTCCGCAAACGATGCCCCAAATGTGATGGTTTTTTGCAATTCACTCTACCAGATGGTTTCAGGGTCTCTTATTTGGATAATGGCTGCTATTGTACTGTATCTACAGAACTTGATGACCTGCTAACACTTACCATGAAGTCTTCCGTGGTTCACAAGCTCACGAAGATAGTCATGCAGAATCTTCAGAATACGCTTCTCTTGCTCTTTGTAAGTGTCTGGCAATTTCTTCATGGTGGCTGGGGGAATTGCAAGAACTGCGGTTAAACTTTTTTCTGTTGAGCACAATTGTTTATCATGTTGTTTCTGAATTGCTTCCACGTCATATGTTTGTGGAAGAAAGGCAACTCCCTGATCGATCTAATTTTCTTCTGTTGTGTTCTCCTTAACACCTGGATATGAAACGGTAGTGAGATTCAGAGAGCATATACACCGTGATAAGATGTAAATTCATATATGCATGTTTCGCCATTAAATCCTTCAATGAAATACACCACTAGCAATAAAAGTTCTGCACGTGCGAGTTCTCATCCAAAACAGAAGCAAACATCGAAAGCTTCTCCTCAGCAACTTGCAAGCACTTGGTACTAATTGAGAAGATTTGCACCTATTGTCAGATAGTGAGTTCTACTTTTAAGGTATGTGCAAATTTTCTTTAGGTGGGATAACAAAGAAATCCCTTTGAACTGAATGTGAGTATGTGACAAGGTCTCTGTATTCTACGCTGTACTTCCTAATAGTTTGATGGCAAATCAACAATGAACAGAAGATGATAGCAAACAGAAAAAAAATAGCATAACGAGTCACATATTAGAATCATAGTTATGATTATTCTTCTGCAGAGAAAAACAATACCTGCAGATGCTCCGGCAGCTTGCCTTGATACTAGAACCAATACTTTACAGAGCTCATTGACATTCTCTATCTGGATAATACTCCCTCCGGTCATAAATATAAGATGTTTTAACTTTTTCCTAAATCAGATGTATATAGACATTTTTAGTGTGTTTATTCACTCATTTCGGTCCGTACGTAGTCCATATAGAAATATGCAAAACATCTTATATTTGTGAACGGAGGGAGTATCAGTTAAAAGTGGCCTTGAGGAAGATAAGAAATATATCAGACAACACAATTAAATGAGCTCGGATGAGAAATCAGCTATAATCATGGGCAAAATGTCACGTATAAGTAACTCCTTGCGGCCCTAATTTGACAGTACTTTGAGTGCCTTCTATAGGAACAAGAGTGAGCAGAGACGAAGTCACCTGACACAGGAAAAAAACAAAAGTATATGTTAATAACCAGAATTTCAACTTTGTTTACCTTTTGTTTTAACTGAACGGTACGTTCTAGCATTTGAGCTACTAATCATAAATATTCAGTCAGCTATCCATCAGACACCAGATGTTCTTGGCTGCTTTAGTGTATACCTTAATTATTTTCCAAGTCCACATGACCAAAGCAGAAGTCATGAATATTATGAAAGCTATTTCGAAAAAAATGAATATTATAAAAGGGATCCTGTAAAAGAATTACTTGTGAACAATCCTTTTTACTGATAAGCTGATCTCTGCCTAATGAAGCCACTGAGAGATTGGAGAGCTCTCCTGCTGCATGAGAAAGAGCCACAGATGGCCCAGTAATACCCATTATAGCAGGATTCTGCATCTGATGTGCATAGACAAAGGTGCCGCTGGGTGATACGGCGTATTACTTTCCTATCTTCACTGATCTCATAGTTCTTGCAATCCATACATTTGCAATTCTCTGAACAGGGAATATTAGATTGAAAGCACTCACAGTATTTCTTCAGGCACCTATTCGTGTGCTCACCCACAAGAGGGCCTTCTGCCACTTCAAACTGGGATGTAAAGAGAATGGGTTTCATACATGACATGATAAGGCAAACATATTGGTATACAACTCAGAATTTGGTTTGTTTGTCATATAGTTATTGCTAGCCTTAAGCCCTAAACTCATGGTATGGGCTCAGAGTCGGTGATTATTAATTGCTAGCAGAACACCGTGCTCAAATTTGTCCATTTTAAACAATGTACCCAAAAGGAAGTCAGGAGTAATCCATGACTCCATGTATTAGTTGCTAACGATGGAAACACAAGTTCTAGATGACAAAAGGGGGATTTGACTTCTCTATCATCGTTGATGCCCAAACCTCACCAATCTATTGCACATAAAAATATAAAGATGGGACACTTATCCTGATGATATGAGTCATGACACCAGAACATTATTCGCAATGTTATTTATGGGCCACTTCATGTGTTACTTCATCGTGTTTAAATTTTGGATACAGACAAGGAAACAGGCAAACAAGATGACATAGATAGCCAAGCCCTTCAGCAATTAGAGAACTGGAGGAAAACACAAGTGATTCTCAGAAAATATACATTGTGCTCTACCTCACCGTTCTGGGCTGCTTCTGAAAACGGTTTACACAGGAGGTGCCATGGCAAAAAGGCCACGTGATTCCTTTCCATTACAGCATTGACAGCATCCTGTCTTGCAGCCTCATGACTAACATGATTAGAACAGTTTTTGCAGTTGCAACCATTGCAGTATCTACCTCATGCAAAACACTAACAATACCTAGAAATGCATTCGACTAAAAGACCAATCAGTAGAATTTTATGATTAAAAAATCTAAATCGTTGCCTAGCTATTAAAAAAAGTAAGGGACATCAACTGACTTGAGAGAATGTAAGGAGTTCACCAGTAATGCAAGTGTTCAGAAAGAAAGCAAGATCTCATTAGTGTCGTATATATTAGAACATTTTAATAGACTTGGTCAAATATAAAGCTTGCCTTAGGACAAACCTAGAACTTCAATCAATTCAAATGTAGGGAGCATTTTGTTTTTGTTATAACTTGGCACTATTTTAGATGTCTTTTTGAAAGTTCAGTTAAAAATATCTTGAGACTGCACAAGACGCAAAGGAGTGACTACAGCAATCTACAATTATTGGTTCTATTTACTTCCATATTTTCTATTATAAGTACTCTAAAGATGTAGCCTGGGAGAGAAACTAACCACAAAGCATAGAACACGAACTCTAGCATCAAATTATTAAAGAAAATACTACGAAGAAATAACATCTGTATCAGGTTTCATTTGGAGGTTCAATATTTTGCTTGTTTGCATTGTGCCCCTTCAGCAGTACTTGGCACAAACACAGGCATACGCATTCGTTATGCACGTACAATCACAATGAGATTTTTGCAAATATTATACACAATATATGATAAATAAGCACTAACCTTAAGTGGTTGGAAAATGACTTAAATGTTAACCTAAAAGACAAATTCAGTAGCAACAAAATCCTTATGCTGCATATTGTTTGAACAAATTGTAAGGGAACCTACATCTTCAGACATTTTGAGTTCTTGCAATGCCTCCAGCAATGGAGGTAACATTATTTGACAGTTTTTGCAAGTTGCAATCATTGCAGCATCTACCTGATGCAAAACACTCAGATAACAGCACTGGTGTAACATGGACCAACAGTCAGATACAAGTAGCTAAAAGACCAACATTCATCAATGGAAATCCATGGACCAACAGTCACAGATACAAGTAGCTAAATAGCTAAAACAAGCATAACACCATTTTTGCTTACAAACAATCGTTAAGCAAATGGAGGTCGGTTTAACGACTAACAACTAGGGGAATGTAGGCAACATAAGAATATCCTTGAAACACAACCATGCCTTCATTTCCTTGTCTTCGATCTTGGGTGCCAGATAACAGCTATTGTAGGCAAGATCAGCAGATCCTTGAAACACAATCATGCCTTCATTTCCTCGTCCTCTTCAATCTTGGGTGCCAAGTAAAACCTAATGTAGCCCATCTCACCAATCTTGTACTCAACAACAACTGGCAGTTCAGATGAGAGGCTGATGGTGACTTGGTCTGACAGTGGGCTTGCCTTGGTGAAGGAGTTCATGTACCTCAGAGCAAAGGTAAGTGACACCGGCTCTTGCATTTCTATAATGGTAGATTCCTCAGGCTGCATTGATACAAACAGTCATTAGCTACCATACTGATACATGTTCCTGAAATGGTACTCCAATATGAAAACCAAGGCTCAAACTGAAATAATATTTGCAAGTGTAAAATAGGTGAGATAAATACTCCACATGGCTTAAGCTGAATACAAGTCTTTTTTTGTTCACTGACCACCTCAACCACAATTTTAAAATGGTGCTCCAATATTTTACACTTGCAACTATCACTTGAGTTGCCAGGCTCACCAGCTCAGAGTACAAGGGCCATCAAAATCACTTTGTATAGTAAATAGCATGTTACAAAAATATGCAGCTGCAGTTCTAGTAGATCTGTTGGACTCAACCTTCAGTAAACAAAGCTATGTACAACTAACAACACTTTTTGAAGTGAAAAACTATGTAATAATGTAAACAAACTAAACATTTCAAAGCAACATAACTGTAGCTAACTGCAGACTATCATGTTAAGCCATGTAAAGGAACAAAACAGCAGGACTGTGGGTAGTGCGCATCTATGAAGACATGTTGGGCAAATTTATCATAAATAAACTACACCACCAACAATAACTACCAAATCGTCCAAATATAATAACTGAGCGATTAGTAAACAATCTGGTGCAGCTGACTATTCATGTTGCTACAATTAAGGTATTGACAAAATACAATCATCCCTGCAATCGGAATTCCTGACTCTCATTATGCAATACACCACAAAACCACAATATAAATGGATAAAAGGGGAACAGATATATACAAACTAGTGGAGAAACAATGCCAGATACCTTGTCAACGGTCTTGTTCTGCCTGCAAACAATGTTTGCGGTTCCAATATCTCCAGCAGTGGAGAACTTGACACCCTCCTTGGTGACAGAGATAATAACTGCAACGCACAGACCGCCGTCAGACATGTACTAAGAAACAGAGGTGACAGGTGTAGCAGACCAGAACAATACAGGAAATGGGGGATTCGGCATACCAGTGTCACCGATGCTGCTAAGATCCTTGCAGATCCTGGAGAACTCCGAGGAGGGCATGCGAACGATGGCCTGGTACTCGGAGTCGGGGATCCCGAGGTGCTCGCTGTCGATGTCCATGAGCTTCATCTCGAAGTCCGCAATCTTATCCTGATCTGTTCGCCCATCCAAACGACGGTTACCATCGACAACCAGGGCTAAGGAAAAGGAGCAACGAAAAGAGGGGCGGCGGGGTGCTTACTGGGTGACTCAAACATGAAGGTGACGGTGTCGGAGCCGTCGTCGGCCTTGATGGTGATGATGTCGTCGTTGCCCGCGCAGCGGAGCATCTTGGCCATGTTACCGAGGTTCATGCCCATGGAGAGGTTGCGGTCGCAGCGGTAGTGCTCGAAGCCCTCGGAGCGGAGGAGCAGGGCGACGAGCGCGACGTGGGAGGAGTCCATGGCCTGCAGCGAGAAGCCAGTCCCGGAGCAGTCGAAGTTGGCGTCCGTCACCAGCTCCTTGATTGCCTCCAGCACCTTCTTCAGCAGGCTCCCCTGCACCAGCCTCAGCTCCAACATCTTCGCGGGCGGGCGGGGGCCGGCGGCGGCGGCGGGGCGTGAAGGGGGCCGGGGTGGATCGAGAAACCCCCGGGAGTGCGGTGGACGGCGGCGGCGGCGGCGGCGGCGGGGGGGTGTGAGGGAGGGGTGGATCGAGAAACCCTAGGATTTAGGGAGAGGCGGGAGTGCGGGGTGGAGGAGAGGGGAATGGGCGGGGGGTTAATAGGGGGGAACATTCGGGGGATGCGGAGCGGAAAGAATGGGAGGGAGCGCGAAATGTTTTCCCGCTCGCGCTCACTTTCCCTGGAAGATTGGCCTGCGGGTGGGTCCGGAGGGGCTGCGGTCCCACATGTCGGTGGAGGGGAGCGGTCGGTTTGGGAAAGGGCGGGTGTTTCTGGGCCGCGCGGGAGAGGGAGCTCGCTTTCCCGCCATCTCTCTCGCTCGCCGCGTGGGGAGGGGGAGTTCAAGAAGCGCTAGTATTTTTGTTCCTGGCGCCCACAGCCGATTTTACTGGGCCGAAGCCCATTAATACTCGATCGCTCGCCTGTTCTCTCCGCTAGCTCGCTATTCGCCCCTGATCTGTTCGCTCATTTGGCTAAAAAAAATTCTGTCTGCTCATTTTTCTTTCTTCCGGACTGGTCTTTGTTTCAGGATAAAAGCAACATTTTCACAGATTTGAAAAGTTAAATAGACTTGAAAAAGTTCTTGAATTTTAAAAAGGTTCTCGGATTTAATGGCGTATATGGATTTGAAAAAAGCTCGCATGATTTGGAAAAAAGTTCAATGATTATGAAGAAATTTCATCAATTTTGTTCATAAAATTTGAAAAAAAAATCATGAAATTTGAGAAAAGTTCATCGAATTTGAAAAAAAAGTTCATCAATTTTGAATAAAGAACTCATCGATTTGAAAAAGTTCATCAATTTTGAAAAAAAGATCATCGCTTTTGAAAAAAGTCCACTTGAATGTTAGCCAAAAACTGGAAACAAAATGCGGTTTTGAGAAAAGTTCATAAAAAATGAAAAGTTCACACGTTTAAGGAGAAAGAAAAAGGAAAAGGAAACAGTAAACAGTAAACAAAAACAAAAAAAAGAGTAAAAACCGGCCAAAGAAAACACGAAAAAAACATAGTCCAGTCTTTATTGTTATTACAAGTTCACGCAGCACAAAATGAATAAAAGAAATAGGTGATCACATGATGTGAGGTGTCCCAGCTGGTTGTCGCAGTTAGAATCGAACCTAGAGTTTCACGGATCGAATTCCACATATGCTTGTTTTTTGAAGTTTTGAAGAAATGGAAGAGAAAACGTAAACGGGCCAAGCCCAGGCCGGAGGAGGGTATGCGCCAGTTAGTAAAATAGCCTTTAACCGGCGTTGAGAGCGCCAAACAGGAAATGCTATCTTCCCTTCCCTCCTCGGTTTGGGGTTTGGAATTTGGACTTCCGATTTTCGTTTATACTACGTTGTTTGAAATTTATGAGCATCTCAAAATGGAAGGAGATGCATGTAAATTGTTGTAACAAAGTGTCGTGCAGTTTGTGTGTCTTGAAAATTTGAAGAAGTGTATCAATCACATAATTTGCGGCACTCAACACGTTTTGAGTAAGTAAGGCATCTCCAACACGGACCCTCGACCACCTGCATGCATCCGGACCGTATATGTGGGGCTTTGCGGGAATCGGGACTACCACCACGTAGGACTCCGACATCCCCGATCCACTTTTCTCCCACTCCGCCCCTACTCCGCCTGCTTTGCCTCCGCACCTTTCTCGTCCGCCACAACCGTTGTACCTCTCCGGCAGCCGCCCGGGCATCGTAGGACGTCTGCGGCCCCTAGCAACGTGTATGCTCTCCTTATCCTACTTGGTCTTCCACCTTGATTCCCTCCGCAACCAGGTACCCTCCGCCCCTACGGACGAAGTTTTTTAGGGGATAAGGCTGTTCGGAAACGTAGTAGAAAACAAAAATAATCGCCCTATGATCACCCACGAACAATATGAAGATGCATAGCGGGTTGTAATCAACGATCGTTACCGACTCCGGGAGTGCAGCGGAAGTAGACGAGTTGGTGTAGATCGTACTTGAAGTCCCTCGAACGTTGATGACGATCCCGCGAACCGCCCACGAACGATCCCTCGAACGGAAGACCGAAAGCACGACCTCTCTACTTGGTTGCAAGCGTGCGGTCTTCATGATCCGGCAACGCTTCACCGTCCAGACCTAATCGTCGCCAGAGAATTAGAGGGAGGATATTAGAACCACACAGGGCTTCTAATTATGAGGATGAGAGGTGACTAGAGCTCGCTCTAATTAGTCAACTAGGACCAACTAGAACGTGCACTAGATCAACTAGAGGAGGCTCCAAAACTTGTATGTCCATATGGTGGAAATCCTCTACTATATATGTTAGAGGGGAGGGAGAGGGCAGCCACCAAAGGGGAAGGAGCCCCCTTGGTGCGCCAGCCTTGGGGGGGGGGAGTCCTACTCCCTCCCCAAGTAAGATTCGGCCCCCCACTAGGAAAGGGGGGCGTCACTTCCACTTGGGCCCTTGTGGCGCAAGTTGCCTTCCACCTCTTAGCCTTTTTAGACCCGCTGATATTTTAATTAAATATAAAATGTTCTAAACAATTTTGGACCATTATATATACTAGAAGAACGCCCGTGCGTTGCAACGGGGCCACATTAACTTTAAGAGTTCAATATTAATATTCTCATACATATGAAGTGACATTGGCGACCTTTTTTACCATTAAATCCTCACACCCAGACTCTCTCCCTCCCTCTTCCTCACTCTCTCTCCCCCTCCCCCTCCCTCTCTCTCTAACACACACACATATCCATCTTATTGGGTACGGGACCATAATCCATCTATTTCACACACACACACGCTAGTGCATAACAATATGGATTATGTGTATTATATTTGCCACCACAAATGAGGGAATTAATTTCATGTAAATCGGCCAGCCACAGCTCCAAGAATACGCGGAGGAGGTGGCCCGGGTCGGCGTCGGCGCCGTCCGGTGCGGGCCACGAGCCCGCTTCCAAGTGCGTCTGCGCGCCGGCCACCCACGCCGGGTCCTTCAAGTGTCGCTTCCACCGCACCAACTCCCAGGGCCACGGCCAGGGCCAGGGAAGCCGCCCTTCTTCGCCCCCTTCACCGGCCGCGGCACCCGGCCTCGCTGTCCTCGTCCTCCGGCACCGTCGTGACCCAGTGACGCAGCCCAAGCATCGGCCTCGAGAATCAAGAACGCTCGACAACGGAGAGGGAAGGGAAGATCATATACATGTCATACGAAAGGGAGTTTATTTACTGCTCCCTCGATGTATTGTTTCCTTTGTTTGGAGATTGATTACCATCTGTGAGTTAAGGTAAGGTTAATGTGATTGAGCGATTTTTCTAAAAATCAATTATTTGTTTTCTAATTAATGTGATTGAGTGATTTAAGGTAAGGTTAATTAATTTAGATTTGATCTTTAGAGATTGTTTGTGATTGATTCTACATTACTAGATAACTTGCGCCAGTATGGAAAGTTCTGATCTATTCAGATTTCTTTCATTGTGTGAGAGGGTGACGCGAAAATAAACTTATGAAGTGGGGGGAGGGGACGAAAAAAAATCTATGAAAAAAACCAGCGAAGGTGGGAGGAGGTACCAAAAAAACCATGGGAGGTGGGACGAAAAAAATCTGGAAGTGAGACTACCAACTGCTCCATTAGGAGTAGAGATAATTTAACATCCCTGGAAACATTTTGCGCATAAATAAAATTAATCGGTGATACCCGGTATTACCCGATATTCACCGAAACCCTTTTGGTGACCCCGGAACGCTTTCGGAACCTCTCGGAACTATTCTGGATATTAATGAAACAATTCCACAAATATATTCTCATCACTCCCGTCCCACTAACCTCAGCAGATCGTGATTACTTTAAGCTTGTGACCCCGTAGGTTCGGTAAACCATAGACATGAACGAAACCCCTTCGTTCAATGACCGATAGCGAAACCGTGGACATTCATATCGGTCCCTATGATTACATGAATGATATTCGAGTGAACCTTTGGTTATCATGTTATGTTCCCTTTGCTTCGTGATACTTTAGAAAACCCGGTGTGCATCGGTATCCTCCTGAGTCATCACCATGCTCACTATACCTTTGCTCCCGTTACCGGATTTGTTCTCATTTCTTGCGACGTGTTCCGGCATCCCCGTGACGTAGTAACCTATGTCTAGCCAGACGATGATGGATGCCGTCACACCGAGAGGGCCCTAAGAATATCTCTCCATCGTCGGAGGAGCAAATCCGACTCCCCAGCTGTCCGGTCACTTGTCAAACTTTCTGGTGTGCCTGAAAGTTGTTGTTATGATCACCTTATTTATGATCACCTTATTACAGATGACATTTGAGAAACCCCAAAGCCCACCGTCTGGTAGGAAGTGACCGAGGCACTCTCATGGTCTGAGGAACTAAAACACATGTTAACACTCCGTGTTATAACAGATGATTTCAGATGATATAATCACATAGTATAACAGACAAGTATTGGGTCGATTCAATATGATCGTTCTTCTGACGTCATACCCTCAATGTGTTGTAGGACTATCATTACACTTAACGATATCCTAAGATTCAGAAAACATGATCACCAACAACACTTGAGTCGGTCTTAGAGGCGAGACCGGGAACCTACTATTTTACCGTTTATCATTCCACACGTGCATATGAGTTTTCCACTGAATCATGTATTCCAGGATCATAGCAGTTATAGCATGGAATATAAAATCTTAACTATGAATAATGGAATAATAATACAATATTATTGCCTCTAGGGCATATTTCCAACAATTCCCCACTTACACTAGAGTCAATAATCTAGTTAGCACTTTTAACTTTTACACCAATGGCAATCTCGTGTCAGTCCATGCTTTGCTTGTGGTATAGACTTCATCCTATTGAATCTGACAACTTCAGATCCGCGTGTATCATTTGAATTTCTATGCATCTATAATGCTTTCAGAAGAATTCATAATTTGTGTGAAACCGGCTTTGTATATATATTGAGTCACTGGTAGAACCTTTGATTCCTTAGACTGAGTTATGGAACCACTATTAAGAATAGTGTTCCAATGATACAATCATCTAGAAACCATACCAAGCTCATGAATGAACTTTCAATTCATCACCCTTCATTTTTTGCTTCTAAAGCAATAATATACTTAGCCTTCTGTTATAGAGTTCACCACAGTAATTTTTGGACCAATTCCAACTTATTGTGCCACCCTAAATCACTTCTAATTTGAAATAGAAAAATCACTTGGAGCATAGATGAAGATTTTATCGATGTACTACTTAAAACGAGCCTTCATTGATGTAACTCCTTACAGCAATCTCTTTGTTTTCTCCATGTGTGAGAAACATGTCGTTAATCCTTAACGACATTTTTCATTGTTGTCCTATGATCAACAATTTGATCATACTAGTAACTTTTACTTACAACTAACTTGGAGTATTGGAAATATCTGGTTGTTTACATGCCATGTAATATAAGTGTGGTTGAAATCATATTTCGCTCATCAGTATTTGGAGATACCGACTCCTTCCATGTGACATTGACAAGAAACTCTTCTTCACATTTTACATACTAAACTGCTTTAGTATTCTGTCAATATGTATTTTGGCTAAGTCCGATTAGACACTATTATCTCCATATAGATCATTATGTCTAATACCAAGACTATTCATTGCTTAAGTATTTTACAGAAAAACTAGTTTCAATAAAGTCTTAATCTGTGTCAAAAAATCTACATAACTTCCAATCAACAATATGTCATGTACATATAGTGTTTAGAAATATTATCATGCTCCCACTTACTTTCTCGTAAATACAAGCATCTTCGCTTTACTTGATGAAATCGATTTATTTGACCATTTCATCAGTACGAAGATTCCAACTGCACTATGCTTGCTTCAGATCATTATAGGATCTCTTGAAGTTTGCATACTTACTAACATTCTCTGGATTGACAAAATTACCTTGGATCGTATCAAACATACAACCTTGGTTCTATTTCCATCTCATGGAATCATTTTGATATTGACATCCATCTTTTTTATCTCATAATTGAAATATCTAATAATTGCTAGTTTAACCCGAACTGACTTTAAGTATTTCTATGATGAGGCAATCTCGTCATAGTCAATTCTTTGATCTTGTCATAAACTATTTGTAACAAGTCAAGCATTATAAAACATTTTTATCTTTGTCAGTTTATAGATCCATTACTATTCTTTAGACTCTAAGACTTTCGAAGGGTTCATCAAGTTCTAATCTTGAATTATGTGAATGGATACTATCTCGGATTATGTTGGCATATAGCCAATTTTCGGAGTCAGGGCCCATCATCGCTTCTCTGTGATTTGTAGGTTCATTGTTTGCCCAACAATATTTCATCTGCATACCACAAAGGTCTGCACGAATTTTCCCAACCTATATAGTTCAGCTGCAAGTTCGACCATAGTCTCTATATCTCATGTAGAGGCTTTGTATCAGTCGCAGTAAGAAATTCTAGAATTACTTCCAGTGTTTCTTTTCTTTGAGTTGATTACGAAGATTCCGCAATCTTGTCGAGTTGCACTGTCCTCCCACTCACTCTTTTGTAGAAAACATTTTCTTCAAAACTTCCGCACTCTATGGCAACACTTTGCCTCGGCGTAGTGATAGAGGAATACCCAACTATTTTGGATAACCTACAAAGTCGCACTTATTTCAATAAATTTGATGGCGCTCCTTTTTCAGTGTGAAAGCCACAGTCTCTAAAGCATCACTTTCACAGTATATTGGTGAAATAATTAATGTCACCTTTGATCTCACCATGTCATACATAGTCTGATTGCATCTACTTAAAACAATCTCCTCTTAGTAGTGTTTCTAGGAGGTGCAAGCTATAAAATTCTTTTATAGCTCATCAGACATTTGCTAAATTTGTAACTCAAATATTCTTTTCCGCAATCCAATTGTAGAAACATAATTTTCTTGTTACAATAATTTATACTTCATTCTACAAACCTTTTTTAAACACTTCCAAAGATCCAGATTTATGTCTCAGTTAGTAAATATAAATATCTACTTGAGTCATCCTTGAAGATAGATAAATCCACTGCTTGGAACAACACTTATTGGACTACACACATTGATATGCATATTGCCAATTATTTTGTTGCTCGTTCTCTATGGCCTGTGAACGGTATTTTAGTTTACTTCACTAATTGAACGGAACTTGCAAGTGTCAGATGATTCTCAATCAGATGACTTCAAAATTCATCACTATGAATTTTCTCCATGCTAGTTTCTCCAATGGGACTACATGTAGTGCTAGACAGATGTGGTATTCTTTTAGTTTTGCAACATTTAGCATCAGTGTTATGGATGTTCAATTTTATTATCAATATTCATAACATTCATCTTATTCACGATAAGAGTATGCCCTTTTGTTCATAACATTAACAACTATTGTTCTGTCATGGACAACCTCCTTCATAACATCGAACAACTATTGTTCTGTCATGAAGAACCTCCTTGCAACTTCTATGCAATGGGCTAGAGTGTACAAAAACTCTAAAGTGAATTATGATAATAAATACAGAGGAAATACACTGACAGAAATATAGTAACCTTTTACAATCCACCAAAATATTTTAACCTCGTCATTTGTTGGTCATTTAGGCCGTTCGAAGTTTCTTGCAATGATTTGCAATAACATGCAATCGAGTCGATATCCTTGTGACTAACCTTTTAACCACAATACCGAAGAATCAGTTATCAACAAATTGATCATTTTTCCCAAGAACTACACTGCATCTCATAACTTGTATGACATTCATACCTGAGCTGGACATTCCAGTCTTCTTTTCTTTATGCCTTTTACTTCTCATAGTTTTACCTCAACGTGCAACAAAGAATCACTTCAAAGTTTCTATCGGAGAACGTAGGACGAGAATGTGCATCAACCCCTATGCATAGATTACCCAATGTCACCTCGGGAATCCGCGAGCTGAGTGCCAAAACATACATCAAGTGAATCAATAGAACACCCCATTGCCACCAAAGATATCCCATCGCAAGACATACATCAAGTGTTCTCAAATCCAATACTCAATCCAACATAACGAAACCTCAAAGAGCAAGACTCAATTCATCACAACAAGGTAGAGGGGAGAAACACCATATGATCCAACTATAGTAACAAAGCTCGCGGTACATCAAGATCGTGCCAAATCAAGAACACGAGAGAGAGAGAGAGAGAGAGAGAGAGAGAGAGAGATCAAACACATAGCTACTAGTACATACCCTCATCCTCGGGGGTGAACTACCCCCTCCTCGTCATGGATCGTCGGGATGATGAAGATGGCCACCGGTGATGGTTTCCCCCTCCGGCAGGGTGCCGGAACGGGCTCCTGATTGGTTTTTCGTGGCTACAGAGGCTTACGGTGGCGGAACTCCCGATCTAGGTTTCTTTTTGGGGTTTTTGGTATTTATAGGAATTTTTGGCGTCGGTCTCATGTCAAGGGGGTCCATGAGGCAGCGACAAGACAGGGGGCGCGCCCTCCACCCTTGTGGTTGCCTCGGGACTCTTCTGGCCCAACTCTTGTGCTTCGGGGGTCTCTTTTGGTCCAGAAAAAATCACCGTAAAATTTCAGCCCATTCCGAGAACTTCTATTTCTGCACAAAAAATGACACCATGGTAGTTCTGCTGAAAACAACATTAGTCCGGGTTAGTTCTAATCAAATCATACCAAAATCATATAAATTTTTTGTAAACATGGCATGAATACTCCATAAATTATAGATACGTTGAAGACATATCAGCATCCCCAAGCTTAATTCCTGCTCGTCCTCGAGTAGGTAAATGATAAAAGAAATAATTTATGAAGTGTGAATGCTCGCAAGTGCACAAGTTTGATCAATGATAATTTCAATCACTTTTTCTAGCATCTTTATATATCATAAATAGTAGATCATCTCATAAAATTTCTCGTGATCAAGTACCAAGCTATTCACATGTTAAAGCATATACCATAAACTTTCTTGAAAACTAGCAAACTTTGTTTTCAGTCATCAAACAATTGTAATTCATCTTATTTTCAGGAAGGGTCTATGCAAGAGCTTTGATTTAGCAAATTACACATACTCAACTATCATACAGTCTTCCATGATTGCTACCACTCAAAGCATATTTTTAGAACAAATAACATCCATCGAACACAGAGAAAGATAGGGGCTTAATGTTTCGCCTCCCAACTTATTTATCATATAGATAATTGTCAACAATAATAATTCATGATCAAATATATTTGAATGGCCATATATGATTAGATCTTTTTCCCATCACATGATGTGTAACACCCTGGATGTAACTTTCCATATTTGTAACTCCAACTCTTGCCATTTTCGGCTATGTGTTATTATATTCCCTTCATGGTCGGGTTTTTGTTTTTCGTTTTGCATTTTGGTCATGTCATGCATCTCATATCATGTCATCATGTGCATTGCATTTGCATACGTGTTCGTCTCATGCATCCGAGCATTTTCCCCGTTGTCCGTTTTGCAATCCGGCGCTCCCACCTCCTCCGGCGCACCCCTCTTGTTTTCTTTCGTGAGCGGGTGTCAAACGTTCTCGGAATGGACCGAGGCTTGTCAAGTGGCCTTGGTATACCACCGGTAGACCACCGGTCAAGTTTCGTTCCATTTGGAGGTCGTTTGGTACTCCAACGGTTAACCGGGTAACCGCAAAGTCCATTTGTGTGTGCAGCAAACCCCCCCTCAAAACCAGCCCAAAACTCTTCTAAGTCACTTCCATGCTGTAGGTCGTTCGATCACGATCGTGTGGGCGAAAACCGCACCTTATTTGGACTCTCCTAGCTCCCTCTAGCTATATATATGCATCCCCTCCCGAAAACGTTCGCAGTCCAAACCCTAGCCATCTCCCTCTCCGCGGCCGGACGCGTCCGCCGCCGCCGGACGAAGCCCGCACCGCCGCCCTCGTCCAATCACACGCTGCCACGTCACCGCGCGCCGCCGCCCGTACGCCCGCGCGCCCGCGGCCCGCCGAAGCCCGCGGGAGGCCCTCCCGGCCCGCGCGCCCGGCGCCCTCCTCCTCCGCGCGAGCCCGCAGCTGCCCCGCCGCCTCGCCGCGCCGCTGCGCCTGCCCCGCCACCGACCTCGTCGCCGCCACCGCCGCCGCGCCCGAGCACCACCGCTCCGGCGCCCCCTCCGGCGTCCTCCTCCGGCGCCCGACGCAGCTCGAGCCCCGGCCTCCTCCTTTCTCTCCACCGGCGTTCTCCCTCGCTCCGGCGAGCCGGCCTCGATCGGATCTGGAGCAGCACCCGTGCGTTGACTTTTTCCCGAGCTCCCCGAAATATTTCCAAGTCATTTGATTTTTACAATAAGTGCCCATGTTCATTGCATTGTAACTCTCTGCACATAGCTCTGTTTCGCGTGTGTAATATATCAAAATGTTCGTCTTGTGATGCTCTATATTTTGTTAAATTGGTCCATGTTCATTAGAGTCCATATTGATGCCAAAATCTCTCGTGCAAGAGTGCTACTTGCTGTTGTCTGCTGTTACTTAGCAGAACTTGGGGATTTGTTATTTTTGTATCTTTTAATCTGTGCATCTTATGAGCATGAGCTCTACATGTGTTTTGTTGTATGCCATGTCATCTTTCCAGTGGTGTATGCCATGTATTTTTGTGATCTCTGTGGTGACTAGAACAAGCATGCAAACTAGGCCCCGTAATGTTTCTGATTTCAGGGACTTAGTGTTTTCTCTGTCTTTGTCTGCTGTTATTTTGTTGCCATGTAAACTTGATTCTACAGAGAGATACATGCATATTTTGGAGATGTTCAGTAAGGATGTTTTGCAGATATTGTTGTAATTGATCTATTCCTGCACTTGTTTGCAATTATGGAGTGCCATAGCATGACTCAATCTTGCTCTACTTTTGCTATAAAATATTTCTGGCAGATTGTTTACGTGTTATTCAATTTTGCCCAGCTTGTTGTAGTTGATCCATATATGCTATGCTTTTGTTCTTGCCATGGATAGCTTCATAAGCATGCCATCTTGCTGTAGGTATGCTTTTTTTGTCATGCATTGCTTTGTGGTGAGTGCATCAAGCTCCCCAAGATGCCTTCATATTATTGTTTCTGCCATGCTCTGTTTTCTGCTAAGTCTGAAACCTGTTAACGAAACTTGCTATGTTTACATGGTTGCCATCATATCTTCTGGTCCTTTTTGGCTTATTGTCAGTAAGGGACTTTTGTCATATGTATTTAGTAGAATACTGCCATGCCTTGTTTTTCCATGTTAAGTTCCTTTAGCATGCTGTTTTCATGCTCTAAACATTGCTACCTGATACTGTTTTAGGCATGTCCAGTAATTTCACCAAGTCTGTGAATCTGTTATCTTTTGCACTTTTGCCATGCTTGTTTGAGCTTGTTATGTTGTGATCTAGCCGTAGATCAGTGTTCATCTTTTGTCAAGCATCTCCTGTAGATTACTGCAATATGCTTTGTTGCTATGTTGGAGTGCTGTAGCATTGTTACTGGTTGCATACTAAGTGCTATCATGCTGTTAATCGCAGATTCGTGTCATTCTTGTTTTGCTTGCCATTTGCAAACCGTGCATCCGTTTCCGGTGATCTTTATATCGATTTCGACCGAAATCATCTCATCTTTCCAGTGGCATGCTTGATTTGCCAAGTTACTGCCTTGTTCATCATTTTTCTTCCGGAGCACGCATATGCATCACATATCATATCTTGCATATCATTCATGTTTTGCATCATGTTGCTTGTGCATTTCCCGTGATTGATTGTGGTTCCATTGCTTGTGTTATTGTCTTGGGTAGAGCTGGGAGACGAGTTCGTGAACGAGGAACCTGTTGAGTACGCTTACGAGGATCAAGCTTTCGACAACTCTGAGAACCTTGCAGGCAAGATGACCACCCCTCGAAATCACTTCTATCTTTGCTTTGCTAGTTGTTCGTTCTATTGCCATGTTGCGCTACCTACCACTTGCTATATCATGCCTCCCATATTGCCATGTCAGCCTCTAACCATCCTTTCCTAGCAAACCGTTGTTTGGCTAAGTTACCGCTTTTGCTCAGCCCTTCTTATAGCGTTGCTAGTTGCAGGTGAAGTTGAAGTTTGTTCCATGTTGGAACATGGATATGTTGGGATATCACAATATCTCTTATTTAATTAATGCATCTATATATTTGGTAAAGGGTGGAAGGCTCGGCCTTATGCCTGGTGTTTTGTGCCACTCTTGCCGCCCTAGTTTCTGTCATACCGGTATTATGTTCCTTGAGTTTGCGTTCCTTACGCGGTCGGGTGATTTATGGGACCCCCTTGACAGTTCGCCTTGAATAAAACTCCTCCAGCAAGGCCCAACCTTGGTTTTACCATTTGCCACCTAAGCCTTTCCCCCGGGTTTTCGCGAGCCCGAGGGTCATCTTTATTTTAAACCCCCAGACCAGTGCTCCTTCGAGTGCTGGCCCAAACTGGGCGATGTCCGGCGCCCCCTGGGCAACCAGGGTCTATGCCAACCCGACGTCTTGCCCATCCGGTGTGCCCTGAGAACGAGATATGTGCAGCTCCTATCGGGATTTGTCGGCACATTCGAGTGGCTTTGCTGGTCTTGTTTTACCATTGTCGAAATGTCTTGTAAACCGGGATTCCGAGACTGATCGGGTCTTTCCGGGAGAAGGTTTATCCTTCGTTGACCGTGAGAGCTTATGATGGGCTAAGTTGGGACACCCCTGCAGGGTATTATCTTTCGAAAGCCGTGCCCGCGGTTATGAGGCAGATGGGAATTTGTTAATGTCCGGTTGTAGAGAACTTGTCACTTGACCCAGTTAAAATACACCAATTTGCGTGTGTAGCCGTGATGGTCTCTTCTCGGCGGAGTCCGGGAAGTGAACACGGTTTGAGTTATGAATGACGTAAGTAGGAGTTCAGGATCACTTCTTGGTCATTGCTAGATGACGACCGTTCCGTTGCTTCTCTTCTCGCTCCCTTTTGCGTATGTTAGCCACCATATATGCTTAGTGCCTGCTGCATCTCCACCTCATTACACCATCCTTTCCTATAAGCTTAAATAGTCTTGATCTCGCGGGTGTGAGATTGCTGAGTCCTCGTGACTCACAGATTCTACCAAAACAGTTGCAGGTGCCGATGATGCCAGTGCAGATGATGGGATCGACCTCAAGTGGGAGTTCGATGAGGAACGTGGTCGTTACTATGTGTCTTTTCCTGATGATCAGTAGTGGAGCCCAGTTGGGACGATCGGGGATCTAGCATTTGGGGTCATCTTATTTTCATTTGGATCTTGACCGTAGTCGGTCTATGTGTGTATTTTGGATGATGTATGGATTATATTTATGTATTGTGTGAAGTGGCGATTGTAAGCCAACTCTTTATCCCATTCTTGTTCATTACATGGGATTGTGTGAAGATGACCCTTCTTGCGACAAAACCACAATGCGGTTATGCCTCTAAGTCGTGCCTCGACACGTGGGAGATATAGCCGCATCGTGGGCGTTACATGATGCTTGCCAACCAAAGAGTAGGTTGGAATGAGAAGGAATACCACTTACTCTTGCATAAAAGTAAAAGATAGGCCCTTCGCAGAGGGACGCAGGGATTTGCAGAGGTGCTAGAGCTCGAAGCTTTTAAAACAGAGATGAATATAATTTTGAGAGGTATGCTTTTATTGTCAACGTAACGACCGAGAGTTCCCAATATCTTCCATACTAGACACATTATAGGTAGTTCCCAAACAGAAAGGTAAAGTTTTTACTCCCCCTCCACCAACAATCATACTCCACGGCTAGCCGAATTCACGGGTGCCGTCCATACCAACAACTTTCCTGGGGAGTTTTGTTTAATTATTTGCAATTTTGTTTTTGATCTTTTGATCATAGGACTAGGCATCCCAATTACCAGCCACTCTCTCATGAATGATAAGTGAATAAACACTCATTGTGAGAATAACCCACCTAGCATGGAAGATACTGACAGCCCCTAGTCGCTACATGAGCGATTCGGGCGTACAAAACAGATTATTATTTGAAGGTTTAGAGTTTGGCACATGCAAATTTACTTAGAACGGCAGGTAAATACCGCATATAGGTAGATATGGTGGACACTCATGGAAGAAACTTGGTTCAAGGATTTTGGATGCGCAAGCAGTATTCCCGCTTAGTATAGAAATTTTGGCTAGCAAAAGATTCCAAATAGCAAGCACCACATGTTCGAGGATCCATAACAATATAACTTCTATACAAATATACCCAAGCATAACTCATTATGTTGTCTTCCTTGTCCAACTTCAACTAATTTGCTCAAGTTTGAAAATAATTAATGGGTCTCACAATCATAGAAGATGTCCAAGATAGTCTATTTATATGTGAAATCTCTCTTCCTTCAATATTCTTTCATGAATTGTTCAAGTGACAAATACTATGTTTGCTAACTTTCAATAAATTTACCACATATACTTCTTATATGTGAAGTCATTACTCCCCATGGGATAAGCATATGAATCATATATATAATTTCAGATTTATGATATTCAATTCATTCAACCATTTACTCATAGGATATAAGTGAAGCACACGAGTAAATGACAAACTACTTCAAAAGATATGAGTGAAGATTAATGAGTAGTTGAATAATTATGTAGCTATGTGAAGACTCTCTCTCATTTAAAATTTTCAGATCTTGGGATATTATTAAAATAGCAAACAAAACAAAATAAAATGACATTCCAAGGATAGCACATATCATGTGAAGAAGCAAAAACTTAGGCTCAACCGAGGCTAACCGATAATTATTGATGAAGAAAGGTGGCATGCCTACCGGGGCATCCCCAAGCTTAGATGCATATCAGGATATAGTGTTCCATCTCTTGCATAAGGATTAGCCAGCAGTTTCTCTATCATACCCGAAGGAATTTCATAATAAATATTTTCAGTAGGTTGAGTAGGTTGAGGAGCAACTCTTTGTGCTTCTGGTCGAGGTGAAGATACCCCAAACAAGCCCCTCAAAGGATTATTTTCCATAGTGACAGTAAATTTCAGCACACAATATAAATTTTCCCGTACCAAATTCCACTTACCAAAGGCGCTTCACTACCCGGAAACGGTGCCAGAAAAGAGTCTTGATGACCCACAAGTATAGGGATCTATCATAGTCCTTTCGATATGTAAGAGTGCCGAACCCAGCGAGGAGCAGAAGGAAATGACAAGCGGTTTTCAGCAAGGTATTCTCTGCAAGCACTGAAATTATTGGTAAGAAATAGTTTTGTGGTAAGATAATTCATAATGGGTAACAAGTAACAAGTGTAACTAAGGTGCCACAAGGTGGCCCAATCCTTTTTGTAGCAAAGGACAAGCCTGGACAAACTCTTATATAAAGCAAAGCGCTCCCGAGGACACATGGGAATTACTGTCAAGTTAGTTTTCATCATGCTCATATGATTCGGGTTCGTTACTTTGATAATTTGATATGTGGGTGGACTGGTGCTTGGGTGCTGTCCTTACTTGGACAAGCCTCCCACTAATGATTAACCCCTCTTGCAAGCATCCGCAACTACGAAAGAAGAATTAAGATAAATCTAACCATAGCATGAAACATGCACTACAAAAGAAATACACTCCCATGATGATACATGTTTGTCATAGTAGGTCACGTTTTCTATCATGCATGTACATCCATGATGATTTTATGACAGAATCAAGATAGTCATACTTGTGCTGTTGTAGAAGTGTTCTGTGACATTACCAAAATTATCATCACGGAAGTGTCCACTTCCATGATGATAAATGGCACGTCATGGAAGTGCTTTCGTCAAGGGAAACCGTCATGTGTCATCCACCGTAATGGGTCGCCGTTAAGTATCGGGTTCTGGTTTGGATCCGATAACCCGTTAACAGCCCGGACCAATGGGGATTTTCCACATGTAAAATTCTCAATGGCCAGAGGAACCACGTGTAGGCTCAGCATTGGGACAGATGTCATCCACTCATTGGATGGGAGGAGCCTATGATACGTCGTCACATGGCACGGCCCAATAGAGGCCCATTCAGGTGAAAAGGCCGGCCCGTTTGACTTGGTCAAAAGGTAGCTGGCTGGCCCACGGAAAGCCTGTTAATGGCCTGTTCGCATATAGCCCATTTACAGCCCGCTAACTCATGACCCGTTATGGCCTATCCGAATTGGGCCCAGTAGCATTATCTGGGCCATCCAATATGATTCCAGCCCGTTGTAACTTCTGGCCCATGTATGGCCCATGACGTCTTTCGGCTCATACGAGGCCCTTTGTAACTCTTGGCCCTTTAAAGGCCCGTGGTGAAACTGGCCCATAATGAACAGTGTAATGCTTTACACCCATTAACGACCCATTATTTTGTTGGGCCGTTTTTGGCCCGTGTTACCTTTCGGCCTTCCAAGGGACCATTTATTCTCGGGCTCATTTCTAGCATTCGGTTACTTACGGCCTATTACTGGCCTGTTCTGCTTGTGGGCCAAATTCAACCCGTGGTTACAGTCGACCCGTTTGTGGCCGGTTAACCCGTTGGGCTGTTTTCATAGCATCATCAAATACGACCCATTAACGACCCGTGATGCCTGTCGATAGAATTAAGCCTGTTATACATTTCGTCCTATTAACGACTCGTTATGGTCGGGCCATAAACACATGAATTCCACTCTAGCCCGTTTACGACCCATTTTGCGGACCGTTATTGGTCCACGAATAATACGACCCATATAAGGCCCATTGAATATACATCCCATTGAGGGCCCATGGATCCTACGGCCCGTAGGAGGCCCATGGTCACTACAACATGTAGCAGGACCATGGTTACAACGGTTCGTATGTTGCCCATGGTTATTGTGGCCTAGTTATAAAAAATAGGTTATTGTGGCCACTAGAAAAACGCATAAAAAGAACTGCACTACAAGCAAACAACTAAACAAGACAATAAGGAAATAAATAAGCAAGCAACTAACACTAGGCTATTACGGCTATTACACATATTACATCCATTGGGCATCAAAGTTCGCCACCAGTGCAAATATATGGAACAAAGTAGCATATCACATACACTGGTTGTCAAAGTTGGCGACCTGTGCAAATAAACGCTGCAGCAAAACAAGTCCAGAACTGAAACCACTTCAGAAGAGCTCAAGAAACAATATCCTGGGTACCCAGCATGCTGGCAAGATGCTTAGCAAGCTTATTAACTTTCTCTTGTTTGGCGCTTAAATCCTCCAGCGCTAGCTGTTGCACCAGAAAGTATGCATCTGAATTCTGCAGGGACTTCCCCAGTCCTTCGGCTTCATGTCGCAACACATATGATCGATGTCTTTCAACTTGAAGTTGAGACTCAAGAAGACGAACTGATTCAGGCAGCGAGTTCGAAGAGCTTGTGCCAGTAGTAGTGGCTAGTAACCCGAACACCACATCAAGACATGACTTTTGGGTTGTCTCACTGTCGTCAAGATAGTTTTTCTCAGCTTTGTTGGAGACCAACAGGGATGTCTCACTATCTTGAACCTTATCTGCATTACTTCCTTTACCATTGCATAACGGGGTACTCTTCTCCAATATTTTGTCCGCATTATAAAAGAGAAACAAGCAGACACATCATAGGTTTACCATGTTGTATATGAAACTCATTTTGGTAAATCAGTTCAATAGTAAAGTGGACAGGATAACAACATGAAACAAACATATATCTATGTACCATGGTCACTGTATGGTCAATATCATTCTAGTTTTTGTTGTCAAATCAAGATAGAGACACAGTTCAAATAATATCTATTTAAGACAAAGAACATAGACAGAATATAAGTGTGGGAAACTACACAGCAATAACAACACTTGTAATGTGCATGACATGAGAACATAACTGTTTATTCAATTGAAACTGAAATCAACATAGAGCAAGTTACAATAGCGAACCTGTTAAAGAAACAGGTTTAAAACATACCTGTTGCGCCATTGGAGTTTCAATTCCATCCTTCAAATTTGAAAATAGTTGGTATGAGTAAATACAGTGATATGCAAGAGCAAAGGAGTATAAACCATAGCTACAGAACCTGACCTGAGAATAATTCTTCTTCTGCTTTAAGAGTTGAGTTCGGGTTCGGAGTGGTGGTCCTCGTGCTTTGGGCACTTCAGTTGCCTTACTAACTACTCGTGTTTGGGTGCTCTGTGGTGGAGACAGTGTTGTGTCAACTGGAACTGGGTTACTATCTGCTGGGGTTGGGGTTAGAAGGGGTGTAGCTGGTTCTCTGTCCAATTGGGTAGGGGTACAATCTGCGAGAGTCTGGGTTATGTGTGGTGGGGCTGGTTCTTGGTCAAGTAAAACCGTGGTTCTATCTGCATCGACTGGTAGCACTATCTTTTCTGAAGACCGTGTTGTTACTCCCTTAGATACTGCCATCACCCTCTCCAATTCAAATGGCTAATAAACAAGAAAAGTAATTGAATGTACATACATTGTATGATAGATAGGTGCAATGGATAGTGGGGAATAAAAGAGGGCATGAAATAATTCACATTTATGTTTTCTAACCAAACATGATAGCATGACACAATTTCACATATATGATGGCTAACTAAACAGGTAGCATGCCACAATTTCACATATATGATGGCTAACTAAACAGGATGGAAAGACATAGTTCAAAATATGATGACTATGTAAATAGGATGACATGCTATAACTATATAATGTGTTTATTAAATAGGTTGGCATGCCATAATTCACATACATGCCGCCTATGGAAACATGATAGCATGATATAATTCACGGATAGAATGACATAATTCAAAATATGATGACTGTAAAAACTAAACAGGATGAGATGATATAACTATATGATGTCTTTATTAAATGGGTTGGCATGCCATAATTCAGATAGATGATGTCAATGTTAACATGATGGCATGATATAATTCAAATATATGATTTATATACTAAGCAAGTAAGCAGATGGCAATCGCATATATGATGTAAAAACTAAGCAATGCAAGACAACATATGCATGATATGAGTAATATAAGCCTGCCAAGTTTGAGCATAGACCTCAGGGGGGAAATAGGACTGGTCATCTGTCTCTAAATCCTCCTCTGAGGAGCTATCTGTAACCAACAAGATGTCTGCTTCAGGAAGTAGCATTGTCTGTTCGGAAGACCTTGTTTTCACTCGAGATACTTCCATCACCGCTTCAAAAGGCTGATGCACAGGAAGAGTAGTTGAATATACAAACGTTGTCGACAAATGGAATACGTAATACAAAAAAGGATAGCATTATATAATTCACATATATGATGATTGGCTAAACTGCATGGCATTGCATAATTCGCATATATAATGCCTTGCAACAAGATAGCATTGCATAATTCACATATATAATGTCTTGCAACAAGATGGCATTGCATAATTCACATATATGGTAATTAGACACTAAACAGGTGGCATTCACACAAAGCATGTCTAAACTAAGCAAATGACATAGCAATGCAAGAGACCATACACACGATATGAGCAACATAACCCTGCCAAGTTAGAGCATACACCTCGGGGGGGGGGGGGGATAGGACTGGTCATCTGTCTCTGAATCCTCCTCTGAGGAGCTATCCGTAACCAGCAAGATATGCGCTTAGTCAGATAGCATAGTCTGCTCTGAAGACCTTGTTTTCACTCCAGAATTTTCCATCACCGTGTCAAATGGCTGATGCACACGAAGACTAGTTGAATGTACTAACATTGTTGACAAATGTAATACGTATTGAAAAAAGGATGGCATGATATAATTCACATATAGGATGATTGACTAAGCAGGATGGCATTGCAAAATTCACATATATGATGCCTGGCTAAACAACATGGCATTACATAATTCACATATACGATAAAGAAACTAAACAAATGGCATTCACACAAAGCATGTATAAACTAAGTGGATGATATATTTGATGTATAAAGTAAGCAATGCAAGGCACCATATGCATGATATGACCAACATCAGCATGCCAAATTAGAGCGAAGACCTCAGGGGGTAAATAGGAGTGGTCTTCTCCTTCTGAATCCCCCTCGGAACAGTTATCTTCCTCTTGATTACAATCTGAAATGGGTGGAGGGGGGTGCCTTTGCGCCCACCATGGAGCGACGTTGTTCAGTTCCATTGTGTATGATTACTGACATGCATAGGAATAAAATATAGTGAGATTATGTAAGGAGTGCATGAAGAAATCCAGAGTGATGGTAGCAACCTGTGGATAGACCCAAAACCAATGATAGCAGGCAGATAATGGCTTCAGTTAAAAAATACAGATAATGGCTTCTTTACTGTTTGTTTCCCACCCAACATGAAACTCATAGTAGACACCAGAGATTAACCAGATAGTAGACAAATACTATTGATTGCGGCCCCGATATGTACTACCTCTTGAGCACTGCGTTGGTTTTCCCTTGAAGAGGAAAGGGTGATGCAGCAAAGTAGCGTAAGTATTTCCCTCGGTTTTTGAGAACCAAGGTATCAATCCAGTAGGAGGCCACGCACGAGTCCCTCGCACCTACACAAACAAATAAATCCTCGCAACCAACGCGATAAGGGGTTGTCAATCCCTACACGGTCACTTACGAGAGTGAGATCTAATAGATATGATAAGATAATATTTTTGGTATTTTTTATGATAAAGATGCAAAGTAAAATAAAAGGCAATAAAAATAACTAAGTGTTGGAAGATTAATATGATGGAAAATAGACCCGGGGGGCATAGGTTTCACTAGTGGCTTCTCTCAAGAGCATAAGTATTTACGGTGGGTGAACAAATTACCGTTGAGCAATTGACAGAATTGAGCATAGTTATGAGAATATCTAGGTATGATCATGTATATAGGCATCACATCCGAGACAAGTAGACCGACTCCTGCCTGCATCTACTACTATTACTCCGCACATCGACCGCTATCCAGCATGCATCTAGAGTATTAAGTTCATAAGAACAGAATAACGCTTTAAGCAAGATGACATGATGTAGAGGGATAAACTCATGCAATATGATATAAACCCCATCTTGTTATCCTCAATGGAAACAATACAATACGTGCCTTGCTGTCCCTACTGTCACTGGGAAAGGACACCGCAAGATTGAACCCAAAGTTAAGCACTTCTCCCATTGCAAGAAAGATCAATCTAGTAGGCCAAACCAAACTGATAATTCGAAGAGACTTGCAAAGATAACCAATCATACATAAAAGAATTCAGAGAAGATTCAAATATTGTTCATAGATAAACTTGATCATAAACCCACAATTCATCGGTCTCAACAAACACACCGCAAAAGAAGATTACATCGAATAGATCTCCACGAGAGAGGGGGAGAACATTGTATTGAGATCCAAAAAGAGAGAAGAAGCCATCTAGCTAATAACTATGGACCCGAAGGTCTGAGGTAAACTACTCACACTTCATCAGAGAGGCTATGGTGTTGATGTAGAAGCCCTCCGTGATCGATGCCCCCTCCGATGGAGCTCCGAAACAGGCCCCAAGATGGGATCTCACGGGTATAGAAGGTTGCGGCGGTGGAATTAGGTTTTTGGCTCCGTATCTGGTAGTTTGGGGGTACGTAGGTATATATAGGAGGAAGAAGTACGTAGGTGGAGCAACATGGGGCCCACGAGGGTGGAGGGCGCGCCCAGGGGGGGTAGGCGCGCCCCCCTACCTCGTGCCCTCCTGGTTGATGTCTTGACGTAGGGTCCAAGTCCTCTGGATCACGTTCGTTCCGAAAATCACGTTCCCGAAGGTTTCATTCTGTTTGGACTCCGTTTGATATTCTTTTTCTGCGAAACTCTGAAATAGGCAAAAAATCAGCAATTCTGGGCTGGGCTCCGGTTAATAGGTTAGTCCCAAAAATAATATAAAAGTGTATAATAAAGCCCATTAATGTCCAAAACAGAATATATTATAGCATGGAACAATCAAAAATTATAGATACGTTGGAGACGTATCAATATGTACCCCACAACCATTTAAAAGCTCAAGTTTGAGCAATAGTTTGGAGCTGACACAGAGTCTAATTGGTGAACAGGACAATAAAGTAGCATGTAATATTAAGCGATAACGTAAGCAGACACGAAAGAGTGCGACCTCTCTTGCGGACCCGTGTAGTCCTCGAGGTCATCTGCTTAGTTGATGATGGTAATGCAGTTGTCGTGGCTGCCGGCGGCGGGGAAGAAGATCTGAGGCGGCGAAAGACAGTCTGGAGGGCGGATCCCTGCTATGGTGGACCCTTCTATTGTTGGAGCAGCTGAGCTAGGGTGGACGACGGCGCAACAGGAGCGGGACAAACCACACAAGGTTTTCTTTGACAACTATCTGTAAGAGCAGTAATTCTGTAAGGGTTCGTTTGAATTGGAGGATTCTAAGGGATAGGAAATACACAGTAATAGGATAGGAATGCATGTGCAAAGAATTTAAAATCACATGATTTCTGTCAATCTGGGTGTTTGGTTCACAGGAATTGGAAGGTCACAGGAATGCAAAGAAGCATGGTCAAATTAAGTCAAACCACAAGAAAATGTACAATTATAATGCTATTATGCTACTATCACTTAGTCTTGTTCTTCATGAATAGGAATTTGAAAAGGAGGGCCAAGTGGATATTAAAATTCCTACGATTTTTCTTTGAAAGAGACACTAAAGGAACAAATCCTACACTTTTTCATTGCTCCATTCCTTTGAACCAAATGCATTAATAGTTGTAGTATAGGAAACTTTCCAATTCCTATGTTTTTCCTTCACTTATCCTTTCAACCAATGGCAATTCTAGTAGGCAAGCTTGAATAGGCAAAAGCCTACACTCCAAAAATGTTTTTGTGATACTTGTACTACCTTGGACCCAGGCCACTGCCCTACTAACTCAACTCCCAGGCCCATCTACACATGCACAGCTCAAACGCGTAGAAATAAATAATGATGGCTTTCGAGAGAGTCCATCATGGATAGCTAAGTTGGCTGGTACCTCACTGCTTGTCATATAGTAGGAGAAACTAATCGTATTTCACGTTACTACGTGTGCTCAGTGGACAATATATATAACATGTAGAGTAAAAAAACGATGTAACAAGTGTACAACCTCTTTGGCGAAGCCATGTCGATCTCAGCATGATTGGGTTGGTCGGTGAGGATGCTCCGGCTGATCTGGCTATCGGAGGAGGGGAAGAAGATCTTACGCGTCTGGAGATGGAGCCGGGGGTACTGCTCCGCTGTGATGGAGGGTTTCGTCGTTGGAGCAGCTCTGGTGAGTTGTACGGTGACGAGGCTGATGCAGGACAAGAGAGACAACATTAACCTGAGTGGAATTCTAATAGCATCTCCAATAGATGATGTAAAATACATAACCACAAAGTTCTAGATGTAAAATACATCAGCTACTCATCTCTGAACTTAACCATCGAAACTGAATTGAACTGTCGAAACTGAATTTTACTATCGAAACTAGATTTTGCTGTCAAAACTGAATTTACTGTCAAAACTGAACGCACTAGTAGCAGAAAAGCAGTAGCAGCAGCTGCAGCGCCCGGAGCAGTAGCGCGTGCGAGAGTCGGGGCAACTAGTCGTGTAGCAGCATCTCGGGTAGCAGCTGGAGGGGCTCGAGCGAGAGCACGATCTCCTGCTCATGCAGCAGCAGCGTGAGCAAGAGTAGAGCAGCAACACAAGCAAGAGCAAGAGCGAGAGCACAGCGTGAGCAAGAGTAGAGCAGCAGCGCAAGCAAGAGCAAGAGCGAGAGCAGCAGCGCGAGCAAGAGCAGACCAGGCAAGGAACCGAGAGCAAGAGCAGAGCAGCAGCGCGAGTGAGAGCCCAGGCAATAGCAGCTCCTACTGATGTGGACGTTGCCGCCGAGGGAGCGACGCCGAGGAGGAAGTGGCCGGTGATGCTGCCGTAGATGGAGCCGCACCATGTCGGTTCGGGACCAAGCGTCAGCAGCACCGTGAGATTGAATTAAGAAGAAAATGTAGCGATTAGTGTAGAACCTCTTTGGTGGCGCCGATTAGGCCTCAGCTTCATCCGAGGAATCGGTGATGATGCTGCTCTTCCAGTGGTGCAGGTGAAGATGACAGTGTGGGAATAGAGGTGGCGCAAAAGACGAGGGGAACGTCGAGGCAGCTCCTTGGAGGTGGAGGACGGGGTGGCTGAACCAGTGGGACGACAAGATCGACGACGAATCCTCATCCGGTGCGGTGGATGAGGGACGTCGAGGTGTTGCTGTGGACGACATCATCGGGGAAGAGGCTCCTGCTGGGTGGGCGGACGGAGGAGGGTGTGGGGCTTCGCGGGTTTTTGCGGCCTCGATGTACGAATGGGGGGGGGGCAGAGGGGATGGGAGGGGGAACCATGGCTTAGGGACGCGCTTGTCCGAAATATGGGGTAAGTTACAAAAGCAGCCCCACCGATTTGAACTAGGTGGTTCTTTTGGTTCAGGGGTATCACGAGAATTTCGCGTGTCGGGATTTGGCAGGAGGTGGGAGTTTTCGCGCGCGTTGTAATTTTGGGATAGCAAGGCGCGGGTTGAGATGGAGGGAATTTTAGGAGCACAACGAGACAAAGAGAAATCTTAAAAATTTCGGGATAACAAGGCGCGGGTTGAAATTTCCGGACAAGCCTAACATGTATACTATATCAAATCAATTCGCACTTCCCTCGACGAAAAAACCAAAAATAAATCAATTCGCACCACACAAGAGAGTCTAGTCCCGTGTACTGTACCAAATCAATTCGCACTACAAATGCCATTCAAAACTTTGAATCCATGTTATGTTCAATTAAAATATTTCGCTACGTGTATAATGCATGCAACCTGCTACTCAAATGAACATTTTAGTGCATTCCAAACGTATATATTACACTTCAATATGAACTAAATTTGAATTCGTTTCTCTATTTGAATAAGATCTACAATCATGATTGTTGTCAAGTTAAACCATTTGAATTCGTTTCTCTATTTTAATAAGATCTACAATCATGATTTTTGTCAAGTTAAACCATTTGAATTTGTTTCTCTATTTTAATAAGATGTACAATCATCATTATTGTCAAGTTAAACCATCGTTTGTATATTATCTTCATAACACACCACATGATTACTGTCGAGTTAGATATGAACTATGTGTGCTATATGAACTCGAACTTGATTTTTTGAATCCACTTTATGTTGATTTCAAATCACAGTACATTTCAACCTCTAGCTAGATCTTCATAATCTAAACCATGTCTCATATGTATAATGTGTTTATCACATAATGTATGGTGCCCTGCCCCCTACGCCTAAAAGTATTTAGCTGTGAGTTGCAAACGCCACACATTATCACAAATTCAAATAAAATGTGAGATGGTCGATATATTGTAGTATGGTTTAGATTGTTCGATATTTAGTTGTGAGATGCAAACGCCACATATTATCACAAATTCAAATAAAATGTGAGATTGTTTGATATATTGTATGTTTTAGATTGTTCGATATTTAGCTGTGAGTTGCAAATGCCACGCATTATCACATTATAGTATAACATGTCCAAAACCACACCATGCATATCACCGTTCTATTCATGCATGCATATGTTTATAATACTACGACCTCTTATTCAAATATATGAATCCACTTTCATATCGAATTATGATCTTTGTTAGTCTCTTACACCCACACAATCCTCTAACCTTTGTAGCTAACCCTAACTTTATCTCGTGCATGCACACGCCCTCCTCGCCCTCCCCCTCCCTCAGCATTCTATCCATCGCACACATTCATTTTTTTCTTTAGGTCGTTCTCCCACGGTCTCCACAACTCTTTCTTTCCGACACACACCGATCGATAAACCTCTCTAGCGATGTCTGCCTACACATTCCATCTCCTCCTTTCTCTGTCCATGCCTCGTGTCTCTCATACGGTTCCACACACATGTAAACTCTCGCCCCTCTTTTCATTGATCTCCCAATCGCACACTCCTCCCCCTATCTAGCTAGTAGGCCTCTCGCACCACCTCCTAGCTCCATCTCTCTGGGCCTTATTTGCATCCAACAAATGGATGTACACCTACCGATCTCCCACTATACATGTAGCTAGCTAGGTCATTTATAACTCGTTTTCCGCACGCACCGATTGATCTACCTCATTACTTATGTCTCTCCCTTCCTCCGACACACAACACAATTGATCTACCGATCTAGTTAGGTCTGCTTACCAAACACATGGTCCCCCTTCATCATCCATGCATGCCTCCCGACACATCTATCACGCACACGCACACACAGAAACACATCCCCACTCTTCTTGATATTGCAGTTGTACCCTCAGTTTGTCTAGTAGGCCTCTCCCACCATCTCCGAGAAGCAACTCCACCTCCCCTCCGACACCCTACCTCTCTCTCTCTCTCTCTCTCTGTGTGTGTGTGTGTGTCCCAACCTATTTCCCGTCCTTCACTTATGTATGGATGTCGACCGATCTCCCTCAAGACATGGCTAGGTCTTTCCTTCTCAAAACATATACGAGTCAATCTACCTCTCTAGTTAGGTCTCTTCCCCCCACACACCGATACATCAAGTGCTCTAGTCATGTCTCCCCGCCACACACAAACTTGCCCTCTCCCCTCTGACATTCCGGTAGGTTAGTCGCCCTATATCTTTGACGTACACACACATAATTTCGATGGCTCTCTTCATCGATCTTGCACCCACACACTTGACCCTCTCTTCGACTCTATCGATATGTATGACCCCTCCCTCTCTTCTCGTGGATCACCCCCTCTATATATGGTATAGATAGGCCTCTATTTCACACACATTGCATGTGTCACATTTTTGTTTGAGACATCATCGACACATATTCCACAAATACATTCACGAAATCACCCCCCATAACAAAAAACACTCATGAACGCACACGACATCTCTCTAGGTTTGTATCTCTCTCACACACACCCACGGAGGTGGGGGACATGCACGAAGAGAAGAGGTGCACGCCAGGTGCAAGTACTCCCGTCTCTTTCCCAACTACACCCGCACGGGTACACGGTGGAGCTCATTTCTGTACGAAAAGGCAGCCCACGTGGTAATTTTACACATGTACTGGTTGTCCACTTGATGGAGGATAATGTACTGTGGGTGAACAAACAAATTGCGACTTGATGCGTTATTTAAAAAAAGAGGCAAACCATGTGGGGCCTACCTTAGAGGCAAGGCTCTATACACCGGAGATGCTCTGTACTACTTTTGATGTGTCCCATCAACTCGCAGAACGAGGAGAAGCTTGCTTAGTATGCCCTCTCCCCCGCCCATGGGCGCGGTGGCTCGCAGAGTCGCAGGACAAGGAGAAGCTTGCTTACTACGCCTACGCCCGCTCCCTCGACCACGCACGCGGTGGCTCGCAGGACGAGGAGAAATTTTTACTACTCCCTCCGTTAGACATATACTCCCCTACCTTAGTTAGAGAGATTATCATATTGTTTGAAATATATGTCTTTTAGCAGATTTCAATATGAACTACTAGTACATACTCCAAACACTAATGTATATAGACATATTTTAGAGTGTAGATTCACTCATTTTGCTCGGTAGTAGTCCATATTGAAACATACATAGTAGTAGGCACTCTCCCTCGCCCCTCGCCCCCCGACCCTCGCCCACGTGGTGGATGTGCAACAATTCATTCGGTCTCAGATAGCCAGAACTATATACTGTAGTACCATCATTGCTCGACTTCCCGAAGAGGCGAAGAGCCAAGCGCAAGGTTAATATTTTTGAGATGCCAAGCACAAGGTTTATAGGAGAACGAGTAGTAGTAGTACTAGTAGTACGTACTGTATGAGGAAGAAGGCAACAAGAATGTATGTTTTGTGTGACAGTCTCTTCTTTTGGGACATGCTAGACCTAGTGGACCTCATTGTTGCAATGTGCGTACTATCATGGATGGCACGATCCAGAGTGGTGGGCAGCGGGAATAATTCGGAGCTGCTTAGTCTTCAACCCCATGAAGAAGTCCCATCGAAAGGAATAGCCTTCCTCTACATGTGCTCCTATGTCAAATGAGTAAATGAGACAAAGTAAAAAAAATCACCAGCCTTAGAGCCAACACTATTGTATCAGTGAATGATATTTGTACGTCGTGATTGACATGGCTATCTTATTAACCATGCTGCGGAGGTAGCAGTGAATTTTTATTGATTTGCGGAGGTAGCAGCGGATGGATATTCAACGAGGAGTGAAATGATGGCTGCTTCCTCGGTTAAACATAGAGAAAGGCGGGCCTCGTGATTTGACGGCTCATTAATCATTATTACTACTTATACTCTTTGCCCATATAATAACCGCGTGGTAGAGTAGTTGGCTATACTTTTAATAACCATGCTCTAAGAGAAGAGGTGCACGCACCCACACACGTACTAGTAGCACTCTCTGCGTCTTCCCCAACCACACACGTGACACGGTGGAGCTCATTTCTGTACGATGATGCAGCCCACGGGATAATTTGACGCGTCTAGTAGCACTTAATGGAGGGTCGGGAACCACGCATGAACGGTGCCGCGTTATTTAGAAATAAAGTTTTTTTTCTTCAGTGGCACGTACGCAGTATAAATAGGTTCATATGTAGAGAAAAAGAAACCGCTCCACTATATATAATAACATAGCCAGGAACCTACACGGTTGCTTGCTGGGGTTGCTCTCTTCACACTCCCTCGCGCAAAATGACTGGGGCCACATTTCTAACATCCGGGCGGATCACGTCCGCCAGGGGAAGGGGTGGATGCTTTGTGTAGATGCGGCCGAAACCCATTGTCGGCGTGTCCCAATCAGGGGTCCCCGCCGTTCTCTCTCACAAAGCCGGTGCGGTTGCCTTCACCCCTTGCTCACTGCCACGACGTGGGAAGTTGCCGCCTCCCACTGCCCTCCTCTAAGCTAGCTCCATCCCGACATCCCTCAGGTACAACTTCCTTTACAGCCGGCTTGCACCACTGCCCCAGCTGCCCACATCGCTCCATGTGGATATTTCTCTATTCTTTGCCCGCGCGTACCTCTACCGTCTTCTACTGTATTTGTGATGAGTTTATGTCTCATAAAAACTAGTCCCACTAGTATTATTGTAATCACACTTCAATTTCTTTGCCATAGGGATGCTCAACCCGATTTTAGTGAAACTGCACAAAATGATCCGATGGTCAAAGGGTTGCAAACTTCATTCCTTCAGAAGGTTAAACCTCACCAGCAAATTAAAGCCTGGTTAGGGTTTAGGGTTCAAGGCCTAGGGACTACATGGATCGGTTTTTTCTTTAGCTGTCTCTGTTCCAAAGTAAGTGTCAACTTTAGTACAACTTTGTACTAAAGTTGGCATAAAGTTGAGACACTTATTTTAGAACGGAGGGCGCATTGGCTATGATCTGTGAATCATTGAGATGCAATAGCATGCATGTTAGTCTCCTTTGTATTTGATGGAATGTTGCAACGAGGCAACCTTGGATGCAAGATACATGAAACAGAATCTCAAAGCTACATAGCAATGTACATTTTTCGCTGCTTTCGTGTTTTCGCTGAGCTGCCGTGTTTTTGCTGATTTCACACTCCTCCACTGTAAGAGTGGAGAAAATTGAAAGAGTGGACGCGCTCTACCTCCTTTCACCGAAACGTGGGACATCCAGCATCCGGTGCACGTGTCATGCACCAAAGTAAAGTGTACAGTACAAGTGAGACTCAGCACCGTCGTACCACCTCAGTAATAATGACCAATGGGCCGTCAAATCAAATCACATAGACCCACCAGTAAGTTGGACAGACGAAGCAACCATCACTATTCGTTGAATCTGCTTCTCCCTTCAACACATGCGCGAGTGAGAGGTCGCGTCCACTCTGCCTGGGCATGAATGCGGCACCGATTCTCTAGAGCGGCGCAGACCGTTTTGGGCGAGAAGCGCGCGCGGGTGATGGAGGGGCCTTGGGTGGGCCAGGGTGGTCAGTCAGGAGCGGGCGTGGCAGCTGTCCCGGCTAATCTCATTTTCTTTGTTTTACCATATTATTAAAGTCTTATTTTCACTTCTTTCCGCCAAATGCTCACATTCCAAGGTGCATTAAATTGATGCATGCAAGGATGAAAAGAAACCAACCATTGCATGTAACCATTCCTACTCATTTAGTGGTCGTCCATGAAAATATTGTAATTAATGCAGATTAAAGTTTGAGTAATTTTTGTAAACTATGAGATGGTGTAAATTTCTTCACTCATCATCTGCCTTGGTTGATGAGATTTCAAATTTAAGCCCTATAAACCGGAAAGGAGGGAGTAGTTAAAAATTTGGTCAAACTTTGACAAAAAATATAAGACGTGGCGTAAAAACCTGGACGGAGGTAGTAGTACGAGATACATTGGCACATTGACTTAGGTGGAATACAAGTGCCCTCTCATTATTGGAAGAGAGCAAAGTGTACATACAATGTAATTAAAATTGAATTTCTCAAAAATATTTAAAATTGGAGGATGGTGCAACCCACCTTTCCGATATTTGACCGTGTGTGCTTCAGTTGTTGTTCACTTCGGAGGGTCATGTACCACACGTGAACAATAGTAAGCATGACCGGGAGGCGTGCAGCGTTAATTGCGAGTTGACTCCTTCGAGCATTAAATTTTCTTCACGTATTAGCATTGCCCTAGTATTTTTCTTCACTACGTTAAATAAAGAGTTCCGTTTCATGCACAATTTATAACAATCTTTATGGAGAGAAAAAGAAAACCACTCAACTATATACGCTGCAGCCTCGATGCTTGTTTTTAAGGTTTGCTCTCTTCACACTCTCCCTCCACTATGTACATACACACTGGAGCCTCAGCGGTTGTAGTTGCTCTCTTCACACTCTCTCACCCTCTCCAGATCTAAACAAGACTGTGTTGGCCTCTCTCTCTCACTCGCCTCACTGCTGGTCAAAGAGCCGGCAGGATCCCGTCTGCCGGGGAAGTGAAGGAGGCTTAACGCTGTCGCCGTCGGCGAGGGAGGGAATCCACTACCAGTGCAGCTGTTCTCTTTCACCAAGTGGCGGCGCAGGAGGGCCTCCGACCCCTTCTTCCTCGCTGCCGTACATAGTGTGGGCAGATCGGCCTCCGTCCTCCCACTGAGCCACACCCCGAGAACCTTAAGGTATAATTTACTTAATCCACATGCATTGCTCTAGCTGCATGTGGATTTTTTCCGCTTCTGCACTCAAATCAGGTGTTGGATCATTCAGGAAAGTAGTGGGGAAAGTTGTATAGAATGAATCTAGGATGTGGTTTGATACGTCTTCAACGTATCTATAATTTTTTTATTGTTCCATGCTATTATATTATCTGTTTTGGATGTTTAATGGGCTTTACTAAGCACTTTTATATTATTTTTGGGACTAACCTACTAACCGAAGGCCCAGTGCAAATTGCTGTTTTTTGCCTATTTCAGTGTTTCGAAGAAAAGGAATATCAAACGGAGTCCAAACGGAATGAAACCTTCGGGAGAGTTATTTTTGGAACAAACGTGATCCAGAGGACTTGGAGTGGATGTCCAGAAAGAATCAAGGAGGCCACGAGGCAGGGAGGCGCGCCTGCCCCCTGGGCGCGCCCCCCACCCTCGTGGGCCCCTCGCAGCTCCACCGACCTACTTCTTCCTCCTATATATACCCATATACCCCGAAAACATCCAGGAGCACCACGAAACCCTATTTCCACCGCCGCAACCTTCTGTACCCATGAGATCCCATCTTGGGGCCTTTTCCGGTGCTCCGCCGGAGGGGGAATCGATCACGGAGGGCTTCTACATCAACACCATAGCCTCTCCGATGATGTGTGAGTAGTTTATCACAGACCTTCGGGTCCATAGTTATTAGCTAGATGGCTTCCTCTCTCTCTTTGGATCTCAATACAAAGTTCTCCTCGATCTTCTTGGAGATCTATTCGATGTAATTCTTTTTGCGGTGTGTTTGTCGAGATCCGATGAATTGTGGGTTTATGATCAAGATTATCTATGAACAATATTTGAATCTCCTCTGAATTCTTTTATGTATGATTGGTTATCTTTGCAAGTCTCTTCGAATTATTAATTTGGTTTGGCCTACTATATTGATCTTTCTTGCAATGGGAGAAGTGCTTAGCTTTGGGTTCAATCTTGCGGTGTCCTTTCCTAGTGACAGCAGGGGCAGCAAGGCACGTATTTTATTGTTGCCATCGAGGATAAAAAGACGGGGTTTATATCATATTGGTTGAGTTTATCCCTCTACATCATGTCATCTTGCCTAATGCGTTACTCTGTTCTTATGAACTTAATACTCTAGATGCATGCTGGATAGCGGTCGATGTGTGGAGTAATAGTAGTAGATGCAGAATCGTTTCGATCTACTTGTTGTGGACGTGATGCCTATATACATGATCATGCCTAGATATTCTCATAATTATGCACTTTTCTATCAATTGATCGACAGTAATTCGTTCACCCACCGTAAGACTTATGCTATCTTGAGAGAGGCCACTAGTGAAACCTATGGCCCCCGGGTCTATTTTCCATCATATAAGTTTCCAATCTATTTTTACTTTGCATTCTTTACTTTCAATCTATATCATAAAAATACCAAAAATATTTATCTTATTATCTCTATCAGATCTCACTTTTGCAAGTGGCCGTGAAGGGATTGACAACCTCTTTATCGCGTTGGTTGCAAGGTTCTTGTTTGTTTGTGTAGGTATAAGGCGACTTGTGTGTAACCTCCTACTGGATTGATACCTTGGTTCTCAAAAACTGAGGGAAATACTTACGCTACTTTGCTGCATCACCCTTTCCTCTTCAAGGGAAAAACCAACGCAAGCTCAAGAGGTAGCAAGAAGGATTTCTGGCGCCGTTGCCGGGGAGGCTTACGCCATGTCAAGTCAAGATTTGATCTCCCAGCATCTAGCCATCTCTGGCGCAGTTGCCAAGTCAAGTCAAGACATACCAAGTACCCATCAAAACTCTTATCCCTCGCATTATATTATTTGCCATTTGCCTCTCGTTTTCCTCTCCCCCACTGCACCCTTGCCGTTTTATTCGCCTTCTTTTTCTTTTGCCTTTTTCTCGCTAGATATATTGTTTGCTTGTGTTACCATGTGACTTCTATTTGCTTGCATCTTTGCTTGCTAAAAATCTATTGATATGGATCCACTTAAAGTGTTCTACTTGGATCATCTTCGATCCTTATGCGCTCGTGCTGAAACCCCAACTAGCCTAGTTGATGGGAAATCTTTAGATGAGCATGCTCATTTTGTGCGTCATCGTTTGTCTGAAAAGGGGAAGCTCTTATGGTATCAAATAAATAGTTTGCTTTTCTATGCTTGGAATCTTTGTGAAATTTATGATTTTACTTGTTGCTCTAAGAACCCTAAAAACACCTTCCCTACCTATGTGAGTTTAATGAAAATGAAATCTTATCTTCTTATGCAAAGGGTGTTTATAGTTACTATGATATCGAACAAATTGAAGAATTTGTTGCTTTTAAGGGTGCTTATGAAGGTTCTTCTTTGATTAAAAAGTATGATATTACTCTCTACGAATCTGAAAATTTTGACATACTTAAATATTGCTATGAAAACTATTCTCATAATGTCTATGTCAAAGAATTTATGGAGAGAATGATCGTTGCTTTGGAAGAAAATAATGATATGCATGAACCTATAGATAATGATGATTCCGATGATTTGATTGAAATATCCCTTGATGAACATGATGCTTGCTATTCTTGTGGCCATGATGCCAATATTTATGAAGATGAATTTGCTATAGTTCCTTATGTTAAACATGAGATCGTTGCTATTGCACCCATACATGATAGTTCCTTCGATGAAAAGCATGATTGCAATGATGTTAATATAAATTCTCTTGATGTAAATTGTGCTAATAATATGCAAAACCCTAAGCTTGGGGATGCTAGTTTTGCTATGTCTACTACTTGTTGCAATGATCATGATTGGGGTGATTCTTCTTATGATCTTGAAAATCTATTTAAGCCCCATGATGAATATGAGATTTATAATAGTGTTTGAAATAATATTGAAAGTGGGTTTGGAAGAGTGTCAACTTTAGATCCCACATATTTGGAGAATGTTCAATCTTATGGTATTTTTGATAAAAGTGGGTTTGGAGAGGTCATGACTTTAGTTAATGATAATACCACTATTTTGGAAGAGTGTCAACTTCGCATGCATGTGGATCGTGTTCAGAATATGTTATGTGATAGCTATTTTGTTGAATTTGCCTATGATCCTACATGTAATTATTATGATAGAGGAAAATATGGTTGTAGAAATTTTCATGTTACTAAATTACCTCTCGTCGTGTTGAGATTGCTTTCGTCTCTTTCTTCTTCCTTGCATATGCTAGTTTTTGCTTGCCTTGATAATTTGTTTGCCTATAATATGCCTATGCATAGGAAGTATGTTAGACTTAGATGTGTTTATCACATGTTTTATGATGCTCTCTTTGTGTTTAAATTATTATCATCCTTGTGAGCATCAATAAATATTATGCCTAGCTAGGGGCGTTAAACGATAGTGCTTGTTGGGAGGCAACCCAATTTTATTTTTGTTCCTTGCTTTTTGGTTCTTTTTAGTAATAAATAATTCATCTAGCTTCTGTTTAGATGTGGTTTCATGTTTTAATTAGTGTTTGTGCCAAGTAGAACCTTTGGGAAGACGTGGGTGAAGTCTTTTTGATCTTGCTGTAAAATAACAGAAACTTTAGCGCTCACGAGATTAGCTACAACTTTTTACTGGAAACTGATATTTAGTTGATTATTTTTGAAGATGATTAATAGATAAATTCATCACGTCCAGAAATTTATTTTATAATTTTTGGAGTTATATAAGTATACGTTTGATACAGATTGCTACAGACTGTTCTGTTTTTGACAGATTCTGTTTTTCGTGTGTTGTTTGCTTATTTTGATGAATCTATGGCTAGTATCAGAGGGTATGAACCATAGAGAAGTTGGAATACAGTAGGTTTAACACCAATATAAATAAAGAATGAGTTAATTACAGTACCTTATGGTGGTGATTTGTTTTCTTATACTAACGGAGCTCATAAGATTTTTCTGTTAAGTTTTGTGTTGTGAAGTTTTCAAGTTTTGGGTAAAGATTTGATGGACTATGGAATAAAGAGTGGCAAGAGCCTAAGCTTGGGGATGCCCAAGGCACCCCAAGGTAAAATTCAAGTACAACCAACAGCCTAAGCTTGGGGATGCCCCGGAAGGCATCCCCTCTTTCGTCTTCGTCTATCGGTAACTTTACTTGAGGCTATATTTTTATTCACCACATGATATGTGTTTTGCTTGGAGCGTCTTGTATGATTTGAGTATTTGTTTTTAGTTTACCACAATCATACTTGCTGTACACACCTTTTGGGAGAGACACACATGAATCGGAATTTATTAGAATACTCTATGTGCTTCACTTATATCTTTTGAGCTAGATAATTTTGCTCTAGTGCCTCACTTAAATCTTTTAGAGCACGGTGGTGGTTTTATTTTATAGAAATTATTGATCTCCCAAGCTTCACTTATATTATTTTGAGAGTCTTTTAGAACAGCATGGTAGTTTGCTTTGGCTATAAAATTAGTCCTAATATGATGAGCAGCCAAGATGGGTATAATAAAAACTATCATATAAAGTGCATCGAATACTATGAGAAGTTTGATACTTGCTAATTGTTTTGAGATATGAAGATGGTGATATTAGAGTCATGCTAGTTGAGTAGTTGTGAATTTGAGAAATACTTGTTCTAAAGTTTGTGATTCCCGTAGCATGCACGTATGGTGAACCGTTATGTGATGAAGTCGGAGCATGATTTATTTATTGATTGTCTTCCTTATGAGTGGCGGTCGGGGACGAGCGATGGTATTTTCCTACCAATCCATCCCCCTAGGAGCATGCGCGTAGTACTTCGTTTCGATAACTAATAGATTTTTGCAATAAGTATGTGAGTTCTTTATGACTAATGTTGAGTCCATGGATTATACGCACTCTCACCCTTCCACCATTGCTAGCCTCTCTAATACCGCGCACCTTTCGCCGGTATCATACACCCACCATATACCTTCCTCAAAACAGCCACCATACCTACCTATTATGGCATTTCCATAGCCATTTTGAGATATATTGTCATGCAACTTACCGCCGTTCCGTTTATTATGACACGCTTCATCATTGTCATATTGCTTTTGCATGATCATGTAGTTGACATTGTATTTGTGGCAAAGCCACCATTCATAATTCTTTCATACATGTCACTCTTGATTCATTGCATATCCCGGTACACCACCGGAGGCATTCACATAGA